>NC_064859.1:64698858-64891358 GCF_024139225.1 Suncus etruscus | reverse complement strand
CTGATTGGCTGTGTACAAGGCAAATGCCCTATCCTACCACGAGTGCTATCACTCTGTTCCTCTTTTCCCTTCTTATTTATGTTTTAGGTTTTATTTTGGGTTCACTCCAAGAGGTGCTTAGGGCATCATGCTGAGTATCTGAGATCCTACCAAGAGCTCCACTATGAGATTCAGCCTTTTGAGGTATCTCCTTTGCCTGTATATGATTTTTAAAAAAATTTTAATTTGGACTGGAGCAATAGCACAGCTGTAGGGCATTTGCTTGCACATGGCTGACCCAGGATGGACAGGGATTGACCCCATAAGTCCCATATGATCCCCAAGCCAGGGGCCATTTCTGAGGGCAGAGGCAGGAATAAGCCCTGAGCGTTACAGGGTGTGGCCCAAAACCCAGTGTTTTTAGCTGGTATAGGGCATACAATTTTCTTCTCCAAAATAGTTTCTTGTAAACAATACTTTCATGATGACTTTCCACTTTCCCAATCTCTCTCCTCCCCATTCCCTCAGCTGCATCAATCATGCCATAGCTCTCTTGGAAAAAGCTTTCCCCCAACTGCCCTGTACCAACCTCTGATGGTAGTGCACATGTACCATACCTGGTCCCTCCCCTAGGCTCCTCCCTCACTTTTAATGGTTTCATTCTTGTCTTCAGTTAACGGATGGTGTTTACAAGCAGGCTACGGGCCCCAAGTCCATGGAAAAACACCTAACAGGCCACTCCAGATTTTTGAACAAATATGAATAAGACCCTTTCAGAAGTCTGGGCCCCTTTACCATTAATGGTAGGATGTGTTGCTCTGAAAGCCAGGTTGCCCAACTTGGGGAACTTGCAAATACAGCATTACAGAGGCATAGATCCTTATTGTTGAATGTCATCAGCAAAATGGCACCATGATACTGACTTTGTGTATTACTGTGAAGTTTATTTGAAATGGTATAACTGGGGAAACAACGGACAAGGAGCATAGTAGTGATCTCTCTCTCTACATGAGCCAGGATCAGAGCTGTGTGCGGATTTATGCTGCATTTCTCTTGGCTTGTTGGATGTTAACAGTTGACCTTGAATAACTCTAGGTCCTGAGCACTCACTCATCTGCTGGGTTCATTCCCCAGTGATAATGACCATGTTCAGCTGTGATTATTTATGGATAGGACGATTCAAAGCTTCTAGAAATGTGTCTCAAATCACTTCTTGTGGTCAACCTAGACTCATCTACCTTCTCCCATCTATTCAAATTGGATTCTTTTAACCCAAACCTCTGCCCTGCTTTTCCCTTCCTTCTTAATCTGTCCCATAAAATATTTCATTCCTTCCAAGCCCTTTCTCTTTCTTTCCAAGTCCTTTCTATTCTAATCTTATCTCTGCACATTGTGTCTCTTCACACTTACCTTTTCCTTTATTTATTTTTTTTGTTTTGTTTTTGGGTACAACCACTAGTGCTCAGAAGTTACTTTTGGTTCTACACTCAGAAATCGCTCCTGCCAAGCTCAGGGGTCCTTATGGGATGCCAGGATACAAACCACTGTCCTGCATGCATGATAAACGCCTTATCTCCATGCTGTATCTCAGGCCCAGACTTTTTTTTTTCCTTTTTTCTCTTGCAGCTTTCAACCCCCACCCGAGCAAATATCAGTTTCAGCAACCAGCAATTCAAAAACACAGAGAATTGAATATATATTAACTAATGCATATTGAGTTTTATTTGTAAAGGATATATTAGAATGAATAGGGAAATGTCCATGGAGAGGCATTTGGTCCCTAAAGGGACACCAACAGCTCTGGTCAACACCGACATCTCCATAGTAGAGAGATATGTTTAGTCTCTTTCTAAGAGAAAAATCTCACTTTCCCCAACAAAGTCTGCTTGGAAACATTCTACCTCTCCCGCTGAGCCTTCCGTTTGAGGGCCTCACGCTCAGCCCTCTGCTTCTCAGTGATAGGTGTTGATATCACTGGTTGTGATACTTTCGGCTCTCTCAAGGGAATTCGTTGGGCACTAAAGTCTTTCAGTAAAAACTGATTTTGACTCTTCGATGGAGACTGGCCCTTGCTCACAGGTTTAATGCGAGGGTCCCTCTGGCGAGAAGAGAATGTTGCTTGAATTGGAGCAGGTCTAGATGTTTTAAGTGGAGCGATTGGCAGGATAGGTGGTTTCTTCAGTGATGCTTGAGGTGATTTCTCTGAAAAGGACTGAGCTGGTCTTTCAGAATCTGCCGAAGAGGAAGGAATTGGCTGCGATGACTTGCAAGCAGTTGATCGAGTTGCACTGGAAGAGCCAGGCCGCCTAGCAGGCTGAGATGCAGCAGGAACCCTAACAGCCAGATGTTGTGGCCTTCGTCTTCGAGGAACAGGTTGAGGCTTCTCCAAGGGTAGAAATGGCAAAGGGATTAATTTCACCTTGCCAGGAGGTGGCAACTCATAAACAGAAGATGATGAACTGTTTTCTCCTTCATGGCTGCTAGGTTGTTTAGATTTGATTTGAAGTTTCTCAACACCGTTTTGCTCCTGTGTAGAACGTGGTCTTGCTTTATGGACAGAAGATGGTTGGAAAACTTTTGGCTTACTGGAATTTCCATGGAACATGGAGGAAGACTGTCCAGGTGTGGGATCCCTAATTTTCCCTGAGGCTTGAAATATCTGAACAGACTCCAGCATGTGGAGGCTTAGGGAGCTTCTAGGCTTTTTCAAATGCTCTTGCCTAACCTCAGTTGGATTCCTTTTACGCTTTGTCTGGGCAATGGCTGTCTTCCCTTCTGCCTCTCCTTTGGTGCCTGTCAGCCTAGTTTCATTGACTTTCTTAGTCTTCTCTCTTGCTTTTTTTGTGTTTGGCTGCCCCTGACTCCCTGCCTTTCTGCTGCTGGATGTAACTTTCTGTTGTTTGCTATTACGTTTGGACTTAGCAGGAGACCTCTCAATGGCAACAGCCATGGAATTAGAAACTCTCATTTCTCCCCCCAGTAGGTCATCTACATTCTTTCTTTGGATTTTATTCTGGGGTTCACCCTCTATACAATTGGAGGCCTTATTTTTGTTTTTCCTGTGTAGGGCACAGGGGTATTTATTGGTACTTGAATTTTGGTGTATCTCATTTGTGATATTTTCTTGGGCATCAGTTCCCTCAAGAGTATTGTTTTGGTCCAGGTCTTGCAAGGACTCAAAGAGGGAGGGACAATTTATATCTTCAAAGGTGGTGATATCTGCCAGACTGCTACTAAAGTCTGAATGAATTTCCAGTGCTACATCATTCTCATAGCACATTATTATCTTTGTGATGCCCTTGTTTTCAGAAGCAGCCTGCTTTCCTTGGTCCAGTGGATCAAAGCAGGATAGGAATTCGTGTAGATCAGGGCTTTCGACAGGGCAAAGCAAAGGATCTTTGTTTGCTATTGGGTTTGGGTATGAGTCTAGAGATTCTGACTCTTCAATATTAATTTCATCAAAATTGTGGTTTTCTGGTGGTTCTTGATATGGAGAAAGAGACAGTGCCAGACTACTTTGCACTGAAGCTATCATAGAACTATCCTCAAGCTCAGGTGGTGGGTTACTCTCATATCCTTCTATCTCATTTCTACTTGACTTGGGGAATTCTGGATTCTGTGTCTGACAACATGTCTGACCTGCAGGTTGAAATCCTAGGGATGGCTCAGTTCTCAGGGAATCCATCACTAAGAAGGAATTAAGGATGAGATCAGTTCCCAGGAAGGCAGATACTCCACCCAGACACCAGTGCAGAAATTGTGCACCTTCCAACAGTGGGCAGTCATTGCTACCGGCTATTCTAAGAAACCTGGCTAAGCCCCTGTGCTAAAGATTGGAGGCATCTGTTATAGTTCTTACTGGGGATCATGTGATACCACTGTTTCTTGCTTTTTTCTTATATTTTATAAAACCTTTCTATAAATTACATAAAAGAGACAAGATTTGGGCTTAGGATATACTGCAGTGCTTATGCCCTATCTCCTGATTCAAAAACAGAGGTAGGAGAGCATGGCACATATCTTGTCTGCCCTATCTATGTTGAACTATAGAGTACTCTCAATTTCTCTAATTGTCAGAAAGAAAAAAATTACCCTGCCTCCTGTAAATACTATATTTCTAAAATATTTGTACAATTCAGAGATATAGAGTACTCTCAATTTTTCCATTTCCTATGGAAAAGACTCTAGTCATCAAGTCAAAAAAAAGTATGATAAATTACAGATTGTAAGCTTGATGATATTGGGCAGGATTCTGAATACAAAGTATATTCGAAATCCTGGTAAAATTTCCATGTAGTGAAAGTTAAAATAATTCCATCCCACTAACAGTCCTGAAATGTCTTCAGAATCAAAGTAATAGTTCAGTGCAGGGAGCTTAATATCAGTGTAGTTGTAGTTGAAGATAACTAGGACAACTAGGACATCCTTGGTGTGCTAGAAGTTTACTAGTATGGAACCTAGATGGTCATTCTCCTATCATACTTCCCAATCTGGTAGTAGATGTCCTATGTAGGTTGGAAATAGAATGTCATCAGGAGTGATCAGAGTGGTTATTAAATTTAACTAAGGACTTAAATGCCACTTGTCTGGATTACTTTCCATGAGCAGATTTGACTGTTTTGATAGCTGACTTTCACTTCTGACTGTTTTTACTCACCTTGAAATCTCGATTCTGTGAATGACTGAGCAGATGCAGAGTTGTAGAATCCAGAGATGGAGGCCAGTGGTAAGGGATTTGTGGGCTGGACCTCCTTCAGTACCATGGCCATTTCAGGGGTTGAGTTGTATGTTTGGAGGGCAGATCCCCTACCTCCTGTATATGACATGGAGTCATAGGACTGCACAAAGGGACCAAGTTCCTCAGACAGTACAGACCTCAGGGTGCCCTGATTATAATAATGCACCTGGCTCCCTTCCTGGTAGGGAAGAAACAGGCTCTGACTGTCATGTGGACCCTGAGGTGGTGTCCTCTTGATAAGTCTGCCTGAAAGGGATGGGTATGTGTACAGAGGCACTGTGCTGGTGGTATGTGGGGTGCTAGGGTACTGAGCTACTACTGACATGGAAGAGATAGCTGTGTCTTCTTGGTCAGTGGCAGTCATAGTGAAGCCTCCAGGGGTAGAGGACTTCTTTTGAGCACTTCCAGTAATATCCCACTGAATAATAGTGGGGTAGGAAGAGGCTGAAGTGAATGTCTGGTTCTGGCCAGACACTCCAGACAGCATTCCTGGGTTGCTTTGTTGGGAAGGGTAGGCACTACCCATAAGTGGTTGATAAGGAGTGCCAGAGGCTGGTGGTAGGAGCCACGCAGATCTCACAGCTGGAGCAGAGTTTGTGGAGAAGTTGCAGGCACTTCCTGCCAGGGAAGCTGCATTGCTTACTACAGGAAGACAAACCTGCCAAGAATTTCCAGTTCCCAATGAAGATGCATTTTGGAAATTTTCTGTGGGGAATAAGAGAGGGATGAAAACATACATGAGACTGATTATCTCTCATTAGGACAGGAATAATATTACCATAAGCTTGTAGGCAAAAGAATGCTTCTTATACTAACACTCACTGAAGTGATACCAAAAGTCAAATGGATTTGTGTGGTTCACGGGCTGGAACATTTTTGCCCTTTGTGTATGTGGCACTGAAATAACTATGATTACATCATTAATCAAGAGTAGTAATGCACACTTGAATACAATTGTTCTATGTCATGTGACTTACATGGGAGAAATGTAAAATTCTATAAAGATAAACAGAAAAATAATTTAAATTATGTATCACAGAACTGAAGAAGTATAAAGTTATGAGTGCAGTCTGGGCTATCTCTAGCAGCAAAGTGATTGGGTGCAGAGTCAAGGGTAAGCCTTGAGCACCATAGTTTGTGTCCCCAAAACAAAAGCACAGAAAAGAAATACAAGTTTACTAATCAACTCTTTGTCATGCAATATTAGGGAGTTGATATTGGATTTTAATGAAATACATTAGTCAGAGAAATGCAATGTAGATGATTTGTTAACCCATACCTTGCCAGTTCCCTAAGACAGAAAATATTTTGCAGTTACATATGCAACAAGCAAAATATTGCAATTAATGTGAATGTATTGTTAGATAAAATATAGGTATATTAATATTTATAAAACATATAAAGCAACAGTAAATATTTTAGTGTAAGGTAATTCATTTATTTTCTTCTCAGATTCAAGTTTTTATGTTGCCATGCTTTACCAAGTTCTTCATGATACCGTTGTTTCAGCCATTAAATGTTCAAACACTAATTCCCCCTGAGTATGACCTTCCCTCCACTATTGTCCTCAGTTTCCCAACCACCTCCCTATTCTGCCCCTTTGCAGATACAAATGAATTTGCTTCATATTGTTTGTTATATAAAAGGCTATTGGAATGACAAAAAATGAGTTCAGTAAGGCTCTATTTGAAATTATTATCTCTTTCTCCTGATGCTGTTACTAATCTCATTGGCTAAGGACTCTCTAGTTTGTGTTTTGTGCTGGTAGTAGGGCCTTCATATATCATCGTTAATGCTGAGTGTGGTGGTCTATGTTACTTTGCCATCAGATATGTTGTGATCCTATTTGGGTGACACCCTTAGGAAATTTTGAGTTGTCACATGGCCACTGTGGGTGCACAGTTCAAGATCTATAGATCTGAATTTGTTTTGTTTTGTTTTTTTATTATGCTCATTCACATCATCTTCATATTAACCAGAAAGCAGTTTAACTATGGTAAACTATATTAAACTTAACCATATTCTTCCTGTTGTTATTTAAATCTTTGCCTCTAGCCAACATTCTATCCCAAACTGTTACCCCTTCTTTTATAACTCCTTCCTGGTCTCCCCACTCCATTTTTAGATTATTGTCCCAAATATAGTCTCTCCTTTTTAGTTCAGATTGGTCAATGCTTAAGGACAGTTATCCTAAACTTCATTACCTTTCCCTCTTTACAGCTCAACACTCCACACTCACTCCCACCTCCCAAATTTTCTCTTTTCACTTCCTTTAATAAACAAAACTCTAAGATATGTGGCTACTTTGGGAGCAGCATTAAATTTAAAATAGATTGTAAATACAACTGGAAAGACTATTATAGACTACATATCCTGGTATATATTGCTTCTTTTCCACTGTACCTATATTATCTATTTCTGTTGAAATACTACTATCTCTGATTTAAGTTTTTACATGGATACCATGGAAAAAATTACTATTAGAAAGGAAAGGAAGGCCCAGAGAGATAGCACAGCAGCATTTGCCTTGAAAGCAGCTGATCCAGGACCAAAGGTTGTTGGTTCAAATCCCAGTGTCCCATATGGACCCGGTGCCTGCCAGGAGCTATTTCTGAACAGACAGCCAGGAGTAACCCCTGAGCATCGCTGGGTGTGACCAAAAATCAAAAAAAAAAAAAAAAGAAAGAAAGAAGGAAAGGAAGGAAAGGAACTACAGAGAATAAACACTCTCTAATATATAAAAATATATGAGAACTCATAAACCTATGTAATGTATAAAATTGTGTGTATAAGATATAACATTAAAACAAGAAATAAATATTGTATAAGAGATATAATTATAAAAATAATTTTAGAAATAATTATATTAGCATACAGCAGCTAATGTCAAATACAAAACTAAAAGAAGGCCTATCAAGTTATAGGTTAATATTTTTCTCAATTATTCCAAGCTATTTTAACTTGACTACTGAATTTAAGGTAAATAATCTAACAAACAACTGGAAATATTACTATCCTTACCTGACATGGTCAGAAAAGAGAAAAATATCAGCTACAGGTTCAAGGGATGAGGAGACAATCTCGAGGATGTCTGAGCACTGAGCCAGAAGAATGAGAATGTCCAGTAGAGACTACTGGTCACTGGTCATTGGTGTGATCCAAGTTTGTTTACAGACAAATCCATGGGAACCCCAAGATTCTACCAGATGGTGGTTGGTTTGGTGGAAGATTGATGTCATCAGTAGGCAGTTTAGAGGTAGAGGCAAGCCAATATGGAGGTTCAATTCTCAATGAGATGACCAGGTAGAGTAGAGAGACAGATAGAATGAAGCAGGCTAAGATGTAGGGGGTTGTAATCATATAAAACCCATATAACAGTCCTACTTTCCTTGAGCTTTTCTGTTAGGGAAATACTTTTATTAATTAAATGAATGAACTTATCTCACTGTTTGCAGACAACATGATACTCTACTTAGAAAACCCTAAAGAATCTACCAAAAAGCGTCTAGAAAAAATAGACTCATATAGCAAGGTGGCAGGCTACAAAATTGACACACAACAATCAATGGCTTTCCTATACACCAATAATAACAGGGAAGAAATGGACATTAAGGAAACAACCCCATTCACATTAGCACCACACAAACTCAAATATCTTGGAGTCAACTTGACTAAAGATTTGAAGGACCTATACAAAGAAAACTATAAAACCCTGCTCAAAGAAATAAGAGAGGATAAATGGAAATGGAAACACATACCCTGCTCTTGGATTGACAGGATTAACATCATTAAAAAGGCAATACTTCCCAAAACATTGTACAGATTTATCTGATTTTTTTTGATGGGTATTGGGTGAATAGTTTCTCCCACTCAGTGGTTGGCTCTTGTATCCTGGGCACTATTTCCTTCGAGGTGCAGAAGCTTCTCAGCTTAATATATTCCCATCTGTTAATATCTGCTTTCATTTGTTTGGAGAGTGCCGTTTCCTCCTTGAAGATGCCTTCAGTCTCAATGTCATGGAGTGTTTTACCTATGTGTTGTTCTATATACCATATGGTATCAGGTCTGATATCAAGGTCTTTAATCCATTTTGATTTACCGTCGTACATGTTCTTAACTGGGGGGTCTAATTTCAATTTTTTGCAAATGCCTAGCTAATTGTGCCAACACCACTTGTTGAAGAGGCTTTCTTTGCTCCATTTCAGATTTCTTGCTCATTTATCAAAAATTAGGTAAGTGTACGTCTAGGGGACATTATCTGAGTATTCAAGCCTATTCCACTGATCTGAGGGACTGTCTTTATTTAAATACCATGCTGTTTTGATAACTATTGATTTGTAATACAGTTTAAAGTTTGGGAAAGTAATGCCTCCCATATTCTTTTTTCCAATGACTGCTTAAGCTATTTGAGGGTGTTAATTGTTCCAAATGAATTCCAAAAGTGCTTGATCCACTTCTTTGAAGAATGTCATGGATATCTCTAGAGGGATCGTATTAAATCTGTACAATGCTTTGGGGAGTAATTTAGTCAAGTTGACTCAAAGATATTTTATGTTAATTATGATAATTTATGTTAATTTTGTAGCCTGCCACGTTGCTATATGAGTCTATTGTCTCCAGAAGCTTTTTGGTAGAGTCTTTAGGGTTTTCTAAGTAGAGTATCATGTCATCAGCAAACAGTGAGAGCTTGACTTCTTCCTTCTCAGAGAATGTTCCCAGACATACAATCACCTAATCTTTGATAAAGGAACAAGAAATCCTAAATGGAGCAAAGAAAGCCTCTTCAACAAGTGGTGCTGGCACAACTGGCTAGCCACTTGCAAAAAATTGAAATTAGACCCCCAGCTAACATTATGTCTGAAGGTAAAATCCAAATGGATTAAAGACCTTGATATCAGACCTGATACCATAAGGTATATAGAACAACATGTTGGTAAAACACTCCATGACATTGAGACTACAGGCATCTTCAAGGAGAAAATGGCACTCTCCAAACAAGTGAAAGCAGAGATTAACACATGGGAATATATTAAGCTGAGAAGCTTCTGCACTTCAAATACATAGTGCCTAGGATACAAGAGCCACCAACTGAATGGGAGAAACAATTCACCCAATACCCATCACATAAGGGGCTAATATCCAAAATATACAGGGCACTGACAGAAATTTACAAGAAAAAAAAAAACATCTAATCGATCAAGAAATGGGGAGAAGAAATGGACAGACAATTTGATAAAGAAGAAATACAAATGGCCTAAAGGCACATGAAATAATGCTTCACATCACTAATCATCAGGGAGATGCAAATCAAAAAAACTATGAAGTACCATCTCACACCACAGAGATTGGCACACATCACAAAGAATGAGAACAAGCAATATTGGCTGGGATGTGGAGAGAAAGGAACTCTTATTCACCGCTTGTGGGAATGCCATCTAGTCCAACCTTTATGGAAAGCGATATAGAGATTCCTCCAAAACTAGAAATTGAGCTCCCATATGATCCAGCTATACCACCCCTAGGAATATACCCTAGGGACACAAAAATACAATACAAGAATCCCTTCCTTACACCTATATTCATTGCAGCACTATTTTTGTTTTGCTTTTGTTTTGTTTTGTTTGGCATAGGCATAGTAAATTAGAAAGGGAAGTTCCTTGGGGTTTTTTGTGGGTTTCTTTTTTTTTTTTTTTTTGCCATTTTTTGTTATGATTTTCTTTTTTTTTCTTCCTTTTTTTTTTTATTTTGATCATAGTGGCTTAATATCCTTCACATTAGTATTTTAGGTACATATTAACATTGAATCAGGGGAATACCCACCACCAAATTTGTCCTCCCCCCTTCCCCATTCCCTTTCTGCAACCCATATCCCCACCATCACCCCCCAGGCTGCTAGAGTAGGTGATCCCCTCTTTGTCTAGCTTACTATCAGTGATCAACATCTGTTTGGTCCTGGTGCCCTCCCTTGTTTCTCCCTCTATTTGAAAGGCTAACCTAGATAAATCGAGTTATGTGGTTTTGTTTGAGGAAAAGAAAGGCAATAGAATGGGGTAAAGATTAAGCAAAAAAATTTTTTTTAATTAATTAATTAAAAAAATATTCTGAAAATGGGCAGAGTCCTTCTAGTGGCTATCAGCCTCAGTTTAAGAGAGGACATGAAAAAGGTAATTGAAACACCATAACAATACAAAAATAAATGTCAAATTAAATATCCAGTGAGCCCTACAGCAATAAAGAGAAGCACCACGCAATAGTCTTGGTTCTGAATTCAAATCATGTCGGAGTGCAAAAAGAAAAAGATAAGATAAAATAATATAAAATAAAAAAGGAGACATCACCTTCAATATCTATACCAAGATAAAGACGTCAAAAAACAATCAATCAATAAATAAATATATATATATATGTGGAAAAATGATTATTTTGTGCTTTTTTTTTTCTTCCCCACCTTTTTTTTTCTTTTTCCCCCTGCATAGGCACAGTAATTATTGGGGATATTATGGAGGGAATTCCCTTGCCCTAGGAGATACAGAGTTTCTCCATCCCTGAAGTATACTGTCATGGGATTAACTATAGACTCCTTGCATGATCATTCACTCTCCCCTCAGTGCTTTTGTGGTATATGGAAGACTTCTGCTTCGTCATGGATGGTAAAATCAGTCCTCTGTATCTAGAGATCTTGGTGACTGTGCAGCTCAAGGAATGGAGCTTATGATGAAGGTTTTCTTTGTGGTTCTAGCAGTTCTGCTTCTTTCGTGTCGTTTTAATTCATTTTCTGTAGTTGGTGTTCTTGGTCCTTATGTTGCTCCTAGAATGGAGCCTGGGACAGGGTCTTTCGTTATGTTTCATTTGCGGTTGTCTCAGTCAGACCTCTGGAATTGGAGATCTTGTTTGTTGAACAGATTGTAGACCAAAAGCTAGGTTAGATCTTTTCTTCTTCTTCTTTTTTTTTTTTTTTTTTTTTTTGGCTTTTGGCTTTTGGGTCACACCCGGCGGTGCTTAGGGGTTACTCCTGGCTGTCTGCTCAGAAATAGCTCCTGGTTGGCACGGGGACCATATGGGACACCGGGATTCGAACCAACCACCTTTGGTCCTGGATCGGCTGCTTGCAAGGCAAACGCCGCTGTGCTACCTCTCGGGCCCTCGGTTAGATCTTTTCGTTGTTGTTGTTGTTGTTGTTGTTGTTGTTAGTCCTGGGATGCATACTGTCTAGTCCTAGTTGTAACAACCAGTCATATGTATATAGCAATCTTGGTTTTTGCACAGATCAAAGGGTGACATGTCTTCTGATTTTGTCTTATCGTTGGCTGGTGAAGAAGGAGAACTTGCTCTTAGATCTAGTTGTTCCCATTTCCTCATTGTCCAGTTATCAATTTAGAACTGGCATACGTTGGCATCAGAGCAGTATTATGAATGCCCTGGAGGGGACTTGGTTCCTGGAGCTGTTGTGGAAAACTCTGTCGTTTCTATGTCTGGGATCCAGGAGTCAAGGCTGGACAGTCGGTGCCTATTTCCCTGGAGTCTAGGTTGGTTCCTCATGACATACATTCAGGGTGGGAGATGACCCTGTGTTGTAAAAAAGTATAAGTTCTTATCCCTAGTAGATAAGAGCTTGTTTTTACAGGTAAAATTTCCCCCTATTGTTAATATGCCTTTGCAGGAAGAAGTGATGCTACATTATATTGCTGGTGGATTTGGGGGTGAAGAGAGAAGAAAACAGACCCATGACAAAAACTAAAAATATATATGCTCAGACATATCTAAAGAAAAAAGTTTCTTAAAAGAAAAAAAATGATTAAATAAAAGACATAATTAAAGGAATAAAGTGGGGCCAGGAGGGATAGCATGAAGGCAAGGCATCTGTCCTTCCTGCAGAAGGACGGTGGCTCACATCCCAGCATCCCACATGGTCCCCCATGCCCACCAGGGGCAACTTCCGAGCACAGGCCAGGAGCACCGTCCGAGTGCCGCCAGCTGTGACCCAAAAGAAGCACAAAACAAATAAAAAAAAAAAAAAGTAGAACAAAACAAAACAAAAAGAAAAAAAACGAACAAGGGGGGGGGGGAGAAAAAAACAAAGATAAAGGGAGAAAGTGATACAGGAGATTACATTTGAGGAGAAACAGTATAAGAGGTAGTGTTATATAGGTCTATACTTATGATGATAGTATAGGCTTCCCCATTGTCTTTTGAGATTTTCTCGTGAGGTGTGGGCTCCACGCAGGGAGGTCTTGGGTAGAGTTCTTGCAATGGGAGTCCTTTTGGAGCTAATCCGGTGTTAAGTCACAGTCCACAATAGGGAGAGGTGATTAGGAGGGCCACACTGCATGAGTCAGTCGGGGTGTTGGTTGTATTTTCTTGCTGGAAAGGAAGTGTGAGTTTGAGTGGGTGTCTTCACTTGGGAGCAGGGTACTGCTTCGTTGTTGTATGTAGGATGTTGGTCTTGATGCCTAATGGGTTAAGAACTGAGGGTAAAGAGTTATAACATCGTGGGGATATCAGGGATTGGATTAAGGGGTAACGGGATAGTCAGGTTTCTGAGGGGGGAGAGGGCATAGTACATGGGAGGGTTTATATAGGGTATAGGTATGGATTGTTTGTGGTTTAGGTTTGTCTCTTAAGGAGGATTCCTATCTCTGTGTGCTCCTGCCCCCATATAAACATATAGAAGTTAGCTTAGGTTTCACAATGGACAGGTTTAATAAGGAAACTTCCCTGGTCAGTCCTAAAGCCAGAAACTATTGTGCTGCTATTCCCACCTCGCTGGTGAAAAGGGAAGTCAGCCCTGCCTCCACCAACCTTGGCGGATGTCCCGCCCTTAAGGAAGTCGTCACTGCCCCTTCTCCCTCCCCTTTCTTAGGGTATATAAGAACGAACTTAGACCGCCACGTGGTCTTTGTCTCTGTCCTATTCTGGGCACACATTGACCCTGACCGTTCTGATCAGAAATAAAGAACTTGCTGGAGCATTTGCTGGGGCCTCAGCCTCTTCATTTCTCTGCGTCGGGCAGCAAGATTAGGACCCCCGGACCTTTCAGTATAACCTGGCGCCAGCAGCTTGTTTTTCTGAGTCTAGCTCTATGGTAGTAAACAATTATTTCCGTCCCCCAAAAAATCTATTTTTCATAAACATCTCTCGCAAAACCTGTCTCTCTCCTCCTGGTTTCTTGAAAACCCTGTTTTCTGCTTACCCCAAAACACCTCCACCTCACTTTTTCACCCAGCCCTCTAGCAGGGCTCTTTCTCACCTACATCAGGTAGTTATTTGATATGTAGATTCTAGGGTCCAGTACCACTGTGTTGCCCCTCCTGGCTATCATCTGCCCTTTGTTTTCCCTGAAGACACCTTGCATACCAAAGTTTGTGTTTAAAATATCATAGGCTGAACAGTAAAATTTGTCTTTTGTCTCTTAGATGTGAGTCCCCATACAATGCATTCTGTGTGGTCTCATTTATTTCATATTTCATATTCATCCACTTTGTGCTCCCGCTTTCTCCCTGTAAAGGTTCTCGGATCCCACGAAGGTTTTGCTTAGGGACAGCAGCACGTCCGCAGCAATGGGGTATATATTTTTATTTTTTTATTTACAGAAACTGCATTACATAGTTGACATAACTGATCAGAACACATTGTTTCAATATAAGGGAAAGTAAAGTTATTGGAAAATAGAAAGAAAAACTAATAAATAAAATGGGAGAGTAGAAAAAAGAAGAAAAAATTCAGTAGCAAATATATTTGTGAAAATTATTGTATCTCCAATAAAGTCATTATTAAAATAGCAGAAGGTTTGGCCAGATCATTTTTTTAAAGATAAGAGATAAAAAATACAATAACAAAGGTGTGTGTGTGGTAGTTGTTGGTTTGCATAGGCACAGAAAAATATGGGGGAAAAGAAAGGAAAAACCTTTGACCTAAAAAACAGGAAGACCGGGCCCGGAGAGATAGCACAGCGGCGTTTGCCTTGCAAGCAGCCAATCCAGAACCAAAGGTGGTTGGTTCAAATCCCGGTGTCCCATATGGTCCCCCGTGCCTGCCAGGAGCTACTTCTGAGCAGACAGCCAGGAGTAACCCCTGAGCATCGCCGGGTGTGGCCCAAAACCCCCCCCAAAAAAAAAAAAAAAAAAAAAAAAAAACAGGAAGACCTTACCCATAAAGTATCCTGACATAAAACCAACTATAGGCTCCAGACATACTAAATTGTCTAACACCATAGTCTTTCTCTGTGGTCCCAGTAAAAGCTCTCCAAATTCCGGTTGTTGATATCAGGTTTCTATAGTTAGAGATCTTGGTGTCTGTAGAGATCTTATGTCTAAGTCAGGGTGACGTGGAGTCTTCTGCTTTCATCTCACTATTACATGGCAGTGTAAAGAACCATGCCCTGAAAGCAGGTTGTTGCTGTTAACATGTCATCAGGTTGTCATATGAACCTACTCTGGAAGAAGTTGATGTCAGGGCAGCTGTAGGGCCTTCCCGGTAGAGTCCAATTCCTAATGCTAGTGTAGAAATCAGTGCTGTTTCCATAGATAGGATAGAAATTCAGGGATGAATGGTCAATGTCTGATCTTCTGAAGCTTAAGCCAAGTCATATAACAAGTGTTCAGGGTGTAAGGCTTCACTGCAATATAAATGTATGTGTTCCCATCTCTATTAGATAAGAACTTGTTTGCACATTTAAGATTTCCCCCCATTCTAATGTGCCTATGCGAAAAGGAACAATGCCACATGGTATCACTGGTGTATATGGAGGTAAAAAAAAAAAAATAACAAGCTAAATAATTCCTATAACCTGGTTTTAACATGAACTCAGAACACTGGAGAAACTTATCTACTAGAACCCTCTACTAAATAGACCCCCCAAAATGGGGGAAATTACCAGGGATTCTGTGATACAAATTGAAATAACTTTGCATGGACACTAGTGTGCCCTTGCATTTTGGGAAAAGGAGGACTGATGGGAAAGAAGGGGTTTCAGTAATGGCCCAGAGGAGACTGGGAAAAAACCCAAAAGGACAGCCCCATTTGCATTTGGTAGAAGGAGCTTGAGGTTCCCTATTCCCTCCTTGATACAGATCTGGCTGGCCCCAAAGGACAGATGAACAGTGATGGCACTGGAACCCAGAAGGAGACAGAGGGAAGGCTGGGAAGGGGGCCCCATTCAAGCTTGGTGGAGGAAATTATGAAGGAAGCCTCTCTGTACCCATCCTTACCCAGGCCTGTCTGTTCCCAAGGAACAAAGATACAGTAATGGCTCTGGGACCTTAAAGGAAGCTGGGAAAAGATCCAAAAGGACAGCCCCAAATGCATTTGGTAGAGGGGATTAGGATGGGAGCTGCCCTGTTCCGCCTGTTCAGACCCAGGCTTATCTGTCCCCAAGGAACAATGACTCAGCTATGGCCAGGCATGTTATTTTTTTTTATATCGAGCTTATTTTTTATAAAAGCAATTAATTTGGTTCAATACATATTTTTACAGTTTCTTAAAGTCATTAAATGAAGTTGTCTTTTTCTTTTTTGTTGATTTATGATTGGTTTATAATACTATAGAATTTCAGAGGTAGAGCTAACCACCTTATATATAGGATTCACCATACCCACCATAAAACTCCAGCATCATCTGGCTAACATAAAGATTCCTTTATAAATATTGTCATAAAATGTAAAGAGTGGGATAAAATAGTAACTGAAGTCAATTTCTCCAACTTTTACAATACACGTGTACTGCAGAAAAAGCTGTCATTTGTCATCAGAGAGCATAGCACATTACTAAGTTGGGGAGCAGCACAGCTGAAGATGGAACAGACCTGCAGGCCCATTGCACTCCTGCCAGCAAGGAAAAGAGCAAATGAACCACAATATTTAACAGAAACCTGGACTGACCTTTCATGCATTAAAAAACATACCTTTTGCCTTATTTATGCTTCACTCCAGTCTATAAGATCTCGGGTATAATGTCTCTTGCATCCCACTCTGACCTAAAGTTCAGTAGGCAGGAATTATAGAAAATTTGTTTCCAGCTTTGTTGTCATACACCTGTAAAATTATTTTACTTTTTTCCTTTATCTTTTCTGAGTTAATTAGCACATGTACTCTTTTTTTTTTAATTTTTTATTTTTAATTTTGAGAACAAAGATGCAAAGAAAGAGGACAAGATAAAGTTACAGTGAAAGGACAATCACCCATAAACAGAATTCTCAGAAATCCCCTTGCTGATATCTTTTTTTGGGGTGGGGGGGCCCACACCCGTTTGATACTCAGGGGTTACTCCTGGCTAAGCGCTCAGAAATTGCCCCTGGCTTCAGGGGACCATATGGGATGCCAGGGGGTCGAACCGGGGTCCTTCCTTGGCTAGGGCTTGCAAGGCAGACACCTTACCTCTAGGGCCACCTCTCAGGCCCCATTCCTTGTTGATATCTTAACTTTGAACTTTTAGCCAAAGAACATTAAGAAAAATAAAACAGAACCCATGTACAATTACTTTGTCCCTCAAGTCCCCAGATTGTAATACATAATATTTCTTAGCAGCACACAAAGCAGTCTAAAGCCATAAAACTTATGTAACTCCTTAAATATTGAAGGCATAGTACTTTTTTACATTTCCATGCACAAGCACATGTACTCTTAATTAGGCCAATCCTGACCCTCAGGTGATTTGTGTTGAACTCTGACTAATAAAAGTGGCAGGGAAAGCAGCAAAGAGCTAAAATCCTGTCTGGTCAGTAAGATCCAATAAGCTGCTCAATACCCCCTGGCTGAAATACACTTTCTCCTGTGACTCCTTGTTTCCTTTTTGCCAACCTGTCCATTCCAGGGTCGACCCAAATATGAACACGATGAGTACTTCAAACTGCAGGCAGCTGAAAGCAAGCTGTAGGTGACAGCCACCAACCTCCAGGAAACCAGCCAACCAGCGAGCTCCAAAATTACCCACACACAGTTTAGCTTGGCTGACTTGCAATTTATTCTTCTCTGAATTGAAATGGAAAATTATGACATGGCCACATTTCAAGTTTTCATTCTTTCACACCAGAGACAGAATATTTTACAAGGCAAGTGAGCACCTACCCAAGTTCCTAAATGGGAATTTCTTGGTCTTTTCCCCTCAGCATTCTGGTATGGTTTCTTTTCGTTTTCTTCCCTTTTTCTACCAACATTGTTCTCAAGAACTATGTCCTCAGAGCCACGTGTGGTTAACCCAGGTTTTATCCCAGCACCTGGTCCCATCAGCCCTGTCAAGAGTGATATGTGAGCACAGAACCAGGAGAAAGCTGAGAGCACCACGGATATGAACACCTGCTGAGAGAGAGAGAGAGAGAGAGAGAGAGAGAGAGAGAGAGAGAGAGAGAGAGGGAGGGAGAGAGGGGGTTAGAGAGAGAGAGAGAGAGAGAGAATGAAGTCTTCAAATATGTGTTCAATTTATTTCATTATATTTATTTTGTAGAATATAATCGGGACATGGTAGCTTAATCTGCACAGGTTTTTTTTTTTATTCTGACATAAGAACAACACCATCACCACCAAAAAAGGGAGAAGGTTAAGAAAAAATGGGGATGCTAACCTGGTTGCAATCTCTAGCACCACTTATGGTCTCCTGAGCAATGCTAGGAATGATCCCAGAGCACAGATCCAAGAATAGCTTCTGAGCACCAGTACCAGGTATGGTCTAAAATGCCCTTTTCCTCTACCAAGAGAAACTTTTTCTTTTAGCATGTGAAATTTCTGTGAGCCTGCCCATCTATATTCTAGTCCTCTGTTGAAGAGACAAGATCAGCCATAGTAGCTATAAAAAACCTAGGTCAAGTAAGTGTCCACCTAATCCTAAATCCTATGATGCATTTATACTTCTTTTTTTTTTTAAACACCTTGATTACATACATGATTGTGTTTGGGTTTCAGTCATAAAAGGAACACCACCCATCACCAGTGCAACATTCCCATCACCCAAGTCCCAAATCTCCCTCCTCCCCACCCAACCCCCCCCCCCTGTACCCTAAACAGGCTCTACATTTCCCTCATACATTCTCAATATTAGGACAGTTCAAAATGTAGTTATTTCTCTAACTAAACTCATCACTCTTTGTGGTGAGCTTCCTGAGGTGAGCTGGAACTTCCAGCTCTTTTCTCTTTTGTGTCTGAAATTTATTATTGCAAGAATGTCTTTCATTTTTCTTAAAACCCATAGATGAGTGAGACCATTCTGCGTTTTTCTCTCTCTCTCTGACTTATTTCACTCAGCATAATAGATTCTGTGTACATCCATTCTCTGGGGTGTGAGGTGGTATCTCATTGTTGTTTTGATTTGCATCTCTCTGATGATTAGTGATGTGGAGCATTTCTTCATGTTTCTTTTGGCCATTTGTATTTCTTCTTTGTCAAAGTGTCTGTTCATTTCTTCTCCCCATTTTTTGATGGGATTAGATGTTTTTTTCTTGTAAATTTCTGTCAGTGCCTTGTATATTTTGGAGATTAGCCCTTTGTCTGATGGGTATTGGGTGAATAGATTCTCCCACTCAGTGGGTGGCTCTTGTATTTGCATTTACTCACACCTATACATGGTCCTGCCTCAAACAGATTTCTCATTCAAATGAAACACATTAGAACAATAGCATGTTCCCATCACTGTATACAAATGCTGGGTTTCTTTGGTTTTGTTCCATTTATTATATTTCTTCCCTGTACTCTTTTCTCGTGGTTGCTGTAATTGATTGTGGTGGTGGTGGTATTGTTACAATGACTAGGAGTCACATACACACACACACACACACACACACACACACACACACACACACACACGGCTCTGGTGCTCACAAATTTTTAGCTATGGTGCTCATCGGGGTGATCCATTAGGTTAGGGTTTTCACCTTTGACTGTGGTGTTCAGTGAGGTTAGATCTGCCATTGTGATAGTTGCACATGTAGTTTCTGGGATTACACTTTTTTTAATTTTTTTTTTGTTGTTGTTGTTGTTTTGGCCACACCCAGTGATGCTCAGAGGTTACTCCTGGCTATGCACTCAGAAATCGATCCTGGCTTGGGAGGGACCATATGGGACGCTGGGGGATCAAACTGTGGTCCGTCGTAGGCTAGTGTGGGCAAGGCAGATGCCTTACTGCTTGCACCACCGCTCCGGCCCTGGGTTTACACTTTAAAAGAATAAAACTCTGGGCCCGGAGAGATAGCACAGCGACGTTTGCCTTGCAAGCAGCTGATCCAGGACCAAAGGTGGTTGGTTCGAATCCCAGTGTCCCATATGGTCCCCCGTGTCTGCCAGGAGCTATTTCTGAGCAGACAGCCAGGAGTAACCCCTGAGCATCGCCGGGTGTGGCCCAAAAAACAAAAAATAAATAAATAAATAAATAAAATAAAATAAAACTTTAGGTTATTAGGTAGTCCTGGATGGAGAGAGAAGCAAGGCATTCATGAGCTAAATAAATAAATAAATAAATAAATAAATAAATAAATAAATAAATAAATAAATAAATAAATAAAACGTTAGATTTTATTATTGTTTAGGGTTTGTCCTGGCTTTGAACTCAGGAATTATACCTGGTGGTGCTCAAGGGAGCATATGGGGTGATGGAAATATAACCCTGGTCAGCCACATGCAAGGTAAGCGCCCTACCCTCTCTAGTATCCTGTAGTATCTCACCAGCCCCATATTGTTAAGGTAATATGTTTACAATGGTGCTGACTATAGTCTTGGTGTACCACAGTTTCCTTGTTTCACCACCACTGAAGTGCCCCAAGACCTTGACCCATGAGTTCACTAGAGATCACTGTGGTGCTCACATAAGGAATCACTATGGCTTACACTTTTTGACCACTGTGTCACGCATATTTTTAGTTGCAGTGCTCTCCAGGGTCACAGTCCTTTCATTGTGGTGCTTATGATGGTTGCTGTGAGGCAAGAAATCACAACACCAGGGTTCACAGACAACAGAGCTATGGGATTGTTCATGGAAAAGGTGAAGTTGTGGTTAAACGCTCGCCAGGCAGGCATTCTAAGTCATGGAGCTATTTCTCTGGGTCTTGGCTTTGTGCCTTTAATATAAATAGTTTGCATTGAAATGAGCCTCTTTGTTCCAGCTGCATATAAATTATAACCTGCCTACTCAGGGTTGGAAAGTAGCCAATAAACTCCGATGTCTTCCTCAGGTAGAGCTCAATTTAAACTCTAAAAATTAAAAGGTTTTCCCCCACTTTCTTCAATACACCAGTAATAATTTATTTCAGCTAAGAATTTTCTATTGATACTACTCTTTTCTAGTATTTTTACTCTTTTCCAGTATGTTTTTTGTGTGGTTTTTGTTTGTTTGGTTTTGGTTTTTGGGTCCCATCCAGCAGCACTCAGGGGTTCCTCCTGGCTCTACGCTCAGAAATCGCTCCTAGCAGGCTGGGGGACCATATGGGATGCTGGGATTCGAACCACCAACCTTCTGCACACAAGGCCTCCTTTTCCAGTATGTTTACTATTTTCCAATATTATAAACCAGAAGTCCATAAGTTTCATAAGGCTTAAATTAGATATGGCCAAATGTTGTTACTTCTGAAAGGGGAGAATCTGTTTCTTTTCATTTGGTTGGTTTTGGTTTTGGTGGGTTTTTTGGGAGGAGGGGGTTGGTAAACCTAGCAGAGTTCAGGAGTTACATATGATGCCAGGGATCAAACCCACTTAGCATGTCAAGGCTGTGCTATCACTCCAGCCCCAAGAATCTGTTTCTCAGCAACAACCCTTTCAGGGTAGGTTTCCCTGCTTCACCACCTAATGGTGAGATAAAACCAGGAGATGCTTTGTGACACTCTGACTTCGACTTAGAATCTGTGCAAAAATCAAAATCTCTAATTACTGAAGCCTGACTGTAACAATTGAGGAGAATCTTTTTTGGAATCCTGAAGAAAGACTTTGGGATTAGACAACTTGTATGCCTGGAGCCTGTAATTGATCCTATGGCAGGATGCTTCATGGGTAGGAACACCATGTTTTTAGACCAAAGGTTTTTTCTTTCTATTTTTCCCAACTTTTGTTGCACCTATGCAAAAAACTGCCACCCCTTTTTATCTTTTAGAATAGGGGTTCCCACCTTTTTCGTGGAACCTTGGGACATGAATTACTTTGTTTTTCCTCATATTTCTGCATTTTTCTACAAAATTAAGAAGGGAAAAGAAAAAAGAAAGGATGGCAGTCTGGGACCAAGTGGTCTCAGGTGCATTTGGTAGAGATAAAAATAAAAAGACAACAATAGAACCAAGAGACCCAAACTAAACAATCTAAACTTAAAATAAGCCTGTTATATTGTCAGGCCAGGAAACAAAGAGTGGTGGTACAGGAGGCATTCTCAGAACATTGGTGGAGAAAGATTGATACTAGTGGTGGGATTGGCCCTGATTCATTGTATGTCTGAAATCCCACTATAAAGGACTTTGTAAATCACAATGGTTTCAATAAAATAAAATTAAAAAATAATAAAACTCTGTTTCTTTTCTAGCTTTTGGAGCCCTCTTGCATCCCTTGGCTCATGATTCCTTTCTGGTCTTCTGCTTCCCTTTTATGTGCCGGCCAGCAACTTCAGTTTATTCGTGGTCGTGGAAAGGGTCTGCACCTGAAAAGGAAATGAGTGGGAAAAAGGGGACCACCGAGGATTCTGATTATGGCGTCGATTTATTTTTGAAATGCCATGACTTATATAGTTTTTACACAAAGGGAGGAGGGGACAATGCAAACATTTGTCAAGCAAGCATTTGTCATCATGCAGTTCAAAAGGTTTGGCATGTGCCTGTTAATTTAATACAAGTTTCCTGAGGAACATCCTATTATCACACCAAATCTATAGGTCTGTGTTTCCTGAGCCAGAAGTGTGACCTTATGGTTCTTTTGATCTGCATCAACTCATGGCCAGTTGGCACGTACACAATGTATAGCTCAATTAAAGGACAGGCCTGTTAGAAAATGGCAGTTTGCTACAAGATGGCTGTGCTTATGCCAAGACTGTGAGGGAGAATCTGGCTCCTTACACTTTTACAAAGTCTCTTGTAAAATGAGTTGAATCTCATTATTTTGGCTTTGGTGAATATTATTGTGGCTGCGGGCACATCTAACAGTGCTCAGGGCTTACTCCTGGTTCTACACTTAAAAATTACTCTTGGTAAAAGTTGGGGAACAATATGATCTGTGCAAAACCATATGATTTGTGCTGGGGATCAAACCCAAACTATCCACAAACAAGATATGTGCAGTACCCTCTACTCTCTCTCCATCACTTCTTGTGGTTGTATTTTAGGACCCAATTCTACAATCAGGGATATTTAACCCTAATCTCGAATTCCATAATATAATTGCATATAAAAGTCTCTTCCTAAAACAAATTCTAGGGATTAAACCTGGATATCCTTGAGTCATTATTCAGCCTACCACACTGATTACCTAATGTTCCATTGACTTTTCAGTCCTTATCCTAGTTCTACTAACAATTGTAATTATTATTTGAGGGAGGGAGAAGAATTCCTCTGGCTTCAAAATCTGTATATCTTCCATTAATAATAAGTTTCTATCTTCCATCCATCATTCTAGCATAAATCACATGCAAAGGAACTGTCTTTGCTATTTCCTTCGCCTCTTGTCTTTGCTATTTTCTTCTCTTATAGTGCTTAGCATAGTATCTGATTCATGTCCCCATTACTCCCATAAGTAGAATATAAGTTCTAGCCTGACCAAAGATGGCTCCTTCTCTAGTTCTAATCAGTCAGGATATGCTTTGGGTGACAAACTGTGATACACAAGTTCCATTTTGGAAGTTTAGAATAAAGAAGCTGACTCATCACTGTGCTACTGAACAGAGGATCATCAGAAATGAGAATGAGAGCACGCACCATGAGTAAATAGGTTAGCCAAGGACAGCCCGGTAAAAAAGAAGCCGAGGCACTGTGAGAGGGTGTGGACTTTTTCTGTGGTTCTTCAAGGTCGCTTCCTGAGGCCTGGCCAAACTGTAAGTTCTATTGTCAGTTTCTATGACACTGCTGTTTTATTACAAACAACCCTAGCAGGAGTGAACCCTGGCTTCCTGTAATAAATTGGCCAGAGATATATATTCCAGGAAGCCCTTAAAATGTTATGACGAGGCATCTGGAAGAAATCAACATTAACTTCTCTAAGAGCAGCAACATGCTATTCCCAGTGCAATGTTTATACCATTGTTTTAAAGCATGGGAGGAGTGGACGCCAAGGATTTTATTTTTTTACATGTAATGAAGTTTCCTTTTCGAGAGCAATTTATGATGAGCTTCTTCCTTCACAATTAGTCTTTAGAGAAAACAATTTTATTCCTACAGTTTCTTTCCAAAAAGAAAAATGACATGATAATATCTTATACAAATTTGGGGGTGGAAGGGGTCAGAGAGATAGGACAACAGGGAAGGTGCTTGCCTTGCACACAATTTACCCAGGTTTAATCCCCAAGCAGTGCCAGGAGTAATTCTGAGAAGAGCCAGAAGTAAACTCTTAGCACTGCTATCTGTGGCTAAAAAAAGAAATGAGAAAAAATAAATAAATAAATAAAAGGAAAAAAAAAACAAAAAACAAAAACCAAAAACCAAAAAAGTAAAGAAAAGCACTGTGTCCGTGAAGATTAGACAAAACTATTCACTTTTCCCAAATTGGTCAACTCTGACTCAGTTTGGTGGACGTGCCTAGTCACACAATGGATAAGTGGTGGGTGGGGCCAGCCAGAGCTCCTCTACCTCCACAGCTTATCCAAATAGCCTAGGCTTCAATTTCCTGACCTAACACCTCTCTCATCTTAATAATTCTGTATTAATATTGACATTAGAAATTGTCCATGACATTTTTATGAGAAATTTACATCATTATAAATCTTATACTGTAATTCCTTTACTCAGAATACATTCTAAGTCTATCATCATTCCATATTTTTCATTCTAAATGAGTATATAAATATGAATAGTCTATCAGATACTAGCTTTATCTGGAAGAACGTAAACAAAAAGTTTCTTGGATTCAGTGCCATAACTCTCTGGTTGGGATATACCATGAATGCACTGCTAACAGGAGTGAAGTGGAATAGGTCATCCACTCACAGATCTTTATTTCTTAGATCAGGTGACAGCATTTTCTGTCTTATGTTTCAACCATTTAACATTAAAGGCAAATGCAGTACTTTTCTTACAGTCAATTCGTTTTATCTCTAGCATTTATACGTGGTCCCCTGAGCACCATTAAAAGTAACCCCTAAGCACAGCCAGATGTGGCCCAAAACCCAGGAGAGGGGGATATTCTATTTGAGTCAGATAGTTCATGGTTAGCTGTAAAACTGGTTCAAATCCAAATCCTGGCACACACTTGATCACCAAAGCGCTTCTAGATGTGCCCCCCAAAAAATAAAAATAACTATTCAGTTATGGGCCATATAATTTTTCTCTTTATTAGTGTTTCACATAAGTTTTTTTTTTTTTTTTGGGTCACACCCGGCAGTGCTCAGGGGTTATTCCTGGCTCCAGGCTCAGAAATTGCTCCTGGCAGGCACGGGGGAACCATATGGGACGCCGGGATTCGAACCGATGACCTCCTGTATGAAAGGCAAATGCTTTACCTCCATGCTCTCTCTCCGGCCCCCAATCTTCATCCTTCATTTACCCTCCTAAGGAAAATAGAATCTGGAACGCTTCAGATAGACATCGTGGAGGCACACATTGCAGAAATGCTGAGGTACACACTGGAGGGAAGGGGAGCCCAGCCTGGGGATCGCAGCCCAGTCTGGCAGGGCACTGGCCACTTGCCCATCCCACAGAACAGCCTGAAGAGCAGGAGAGGATTGGGAAGAGGCACTGAGAGGGGTCATCATGGGTTGTCTCCATCCCAAATAAAAGTTTTTTTAACTAAAATTAAATTTTGTTAGAATCTCTTATTTTCTGTACATTTTTAATATGTACAAAAGTGAAAAGAAGCTCCTGACAGACTGCATAATTCTGTTAGATAGATGTGAAAAAGCCAGCCAGAATCGTACCCACCAACAACTAACTCTGATTTGATTTCTGTTCTTAGAATCTTTTGAAAGAAGCAATGGAAGTTGTGGTGTATGTCCACATGGAACTGGAAGAAGAAATTGTTGAGAAGTCCGTGGAATCTGGGACAGAGATGTGGCTTAGTGGTGGAACATTTGTTTTGCATTTTTGAAGCCCTAATCTTGATTCCTGGCAGCACCCTCACCCCCCCCTAAAAAAAACTCACAAAATCAGGGGTCAAAAATACATATACATTCAGCCAGTAGCATAATACATGTCCCTCATAGGTGAGGCCCTCGGTTCAAACCTGGGTACCGCCAAATAACTATCACTGACCCAAATTTCCTAAAAGTGTGCTGAGCCCGCTACCCTGATTTGCCCAAGCCAAGTGGCACCTCCAATGTATTCTTTTTTTTTTTTTTTTTTTTTTTTTTGGTTTTTGGGTCACACCCAGCAGTGCTCAGGGGTTACTCCTGGCTGTCTGCTCAGAAATAGCTCCTGGCAGGCACGGGGGACAACATGGAACACCGGGATTCGAACCAACCATCTTTGGTCCTGGATCAGCTGCTTGCAAGGCAAACGCCACTGTGCTATCTCTCCGGGCCCTAATGTATTCTTCAATAGAGATCTTTTATCCTCTTACCTGTGTGGTAGTTGTAGAAGCAATACCCTTATGAAAAGATCCTGATGAAAGGATCAGAGTCAGGATTATCCAACATTTAAACATTTCATGAGTCCATAGAAAGAGAGGGCTTATGGCAGGATACGATATGGCTGAGTCCCTACAGTAATACACTCTAGGTCAACTTTTGGGCCATTTGACACCCAGGTCAAGCCAAAAGGTCAGAGGCAAAAAGTGCTCCAGAAACCGATTAGGGGCTCAATGTGAAATCCCACTAAATGTCACTAAAGCATCCTGATCTCAAATTCTATATACCACTTCTTGCTAGTCTCATGCTTTAAGTGATTTACTATAAAAGTATTCATGATTCCAAGTCCCAAATCTCAGGACAACTTATTTGGACACTCAAATAAGTATAAGTAAGGGTAGGCTGCTCACAATGCAACTTCTAGATTTCATTGTTTCTGAAAAGAACATTGTACCGAACCTGCCTACCTCACTGTCCACTGTGGGAGGTCATCAGCTGAACTCAGCAGAACACAATTGGCCCTGGCCATACAAGTATGTATAGTGCAGGTCCCTTATGGGGATTTTTTTCTTTTTTTTTTTTTTTTGGGGGGGGGGCCCATACCCGGAGATGCTCAGGGGTTACTCCTGGCTGTCTGCTCAGAAATAGCTCCTGGCAGGCACGGGGAACCATATGGGACACCGGGATTCGAACCAACCACCTTTGGTCCTGGATCGGCTGCTTGCAAGGCAAACGCCACTGTGCTATCTCTCTGGGCCCGGGGATTTTTTTTCAGTACAGTTGTCCTTCCCTTCCATTGCCAGAGTTCATACCCAGATTCAATTGACAGTAAGGAAAGCTTATACACTTCTGATTTGTCATAGCCTAATGTGAAGTGAGACTAAAAGAGCAGGTTAATCTCTACATGGCTATTTTAGCCAATTTGTTTAAGTCATTAATAATTACCAAATATAAGAATACTGAGGTTTATCACAGTCAATGAAAAAACGATTAAACATGATAGATAGCAAGAAGACATAGTATTTTAGAAACTCATTACACATTTGTCAAAAGTGTTTTATTTTTAAAAATAAACAAAAGCCAAAAAAAAAACCTTTAACCAGAAAATCTGATTAAATTCAGTATTAACTTAAGCTCTCAAAAACCAGTTGAGGGAAAGCCAACAGGTGCATAAGAGAAAAGCAAGCAGCTGCTGACAGGTCTTTGGTGGAAAAGTGAGTCGCATACTTAGCCAAGCTGCCTCAATGATTATCAGGCCCATGTTTTGTTTTTCAAAAGTAGGTTTCCAAAACAAACAAACAAACAAACAAAAAAAAAACCAGATAGTTACCAGTACAAAAATGAAGTCTGAAGACAGAAGGAAAGCTAAATATGACAATGCACACACATAATTTATAAAATAAGTCTTCCAATCCTAGAAAACTGAAATGAGGAGATCTAACAAATGTAAGAAACACAAAACCAAATAAAACAACCCCATACATCTTTCCAAGAGCTAAACTACAAAATGATAACTTAGGACATTACTGACATACAGCATATCTTCTGGTTATATAAATTAGGGTGAACTTTTCCTACTCAATTACCATTGGTTCTTTCCCCTAATTTTCTCTTACAACTTTTTTCCTTTGGTTTGATCAGTTGAGCTCAAAAGGCTTAACACCTAAAGTGAGTATCAACTTTGATTAAAATAGCACTTGGGAAATGCAACCCTAGAAAGGCTAATTTGAATGGAAGTGACAGACACCATTACGGTTCCGCTGGTGGCATGATTGACTATGTTGTCCCATGTGAATCCCTAGGTTTCTGGCTTCTCTGGAAAGATGATGAGCCAGCACAATACTGGTGGCCTCTGGGTGAGGTATGGCAGAGCTATGTGTGCAAACACCCCCTCTTAAGCTCTCAATAAATACAAAGCATTATTTTAAAACATTTCAGTAGAATAAATAAAAATATTGCATTTCTATTCAACTGCTCTGCTTCTCCGTTGCCTTAGAGTGTTGTTCACCAGGCAGAAGACAGGACAGTTAATTGGTTGCCACTCCACGCTCCTTAGGCTTTAGTATTTCCCTTTCTTCCAGCCTCAGCACTTTTTTTGCAGCGATAATGGTGTTTTTCATTAGCATGGCCACTGTCATAGGACCCACACCTCCAGGGACCGGAGTAATATAACCAGCTTTCTGCTTGACTCCTACAAAGCAAAAGAGACAAGAGACTATGAGAATGTGTTTCAAATACAGAAGTATTTCAAGACAGTTATGTGCAAAAGCCCCTTTAAAAACCGAGACTCATATGAAAAGTCACATACGTATTTTTCAAAAGTAAGTACTTTTGGAGCCGGTGAGGTGGCGCTAAAGGTAAGTGTCTGCCTTGCAAGTGCTAGCAAGGAAGGACTGCGGTTCGATCCCCCGGCGTCCCATATGGTCTCCCCAAGCCAGGGGCAATTTCTGAGCGCTTAGCCAGGTGTAACCCCTGAGCATCAAACAGGTATGGCCCCCCCAAACCAAAAATCAAACAAACAAACAAAAATAAATACTTTTATCATACTAATACAGTAACATACATAGGCATAAGCTCAGTGAACTGAAGTGCATGCTTTGCATGCAAAAGACCTAGGTTTGACCTCCCAGCACCAGATGGTTTCCCAAGCACTAAGCCAATCACTGCTGGATGTGGCCCAAAAAGAAAATAACAAACATATGAAAAGCAGGACTGTTCAATGAATATATTTATAAATCTAAAGAGTCAATAAATACCACAGCTCTTCTCCATATTGACTCCACTTAAAAAATATGTCAGTAGGTTAACAATATGAGATACTAACTATAATAACAATAATCATTATTTCAATTAATACCTACCCCACAACATTTTAATTTTAGTCTATCTATTTAACTATACAATTTATCCCAAAGCACCAAGGAAAGCAATTTCTGGAAAGTGATAAATAATATCGTTTTTAGCCCAATTTGTTGTTGCTGTTATTTGGGGGGAGGGGGAAATATTTTCCAAGCTGTGCTTAAGGAGACTCAGGGGCAATTGCAGTGACACATGGCCAACCAGGACAGATGGCTCAAAGGACTGTATACAGACCTTTTGGTAGGGCACAATGTTGACCCAGCAATGTTGGGAACCATGCAGGCCAAACCCAGTGATGCTTGAGGCCATGTGGTGCCAGGGATCAAACCTGGGCCCTTAGTCTAACAGGGGTCTTCAAACTACAGCCCGCAGGCCACATATTGTATTTATTCCCATTTTGTTTCTTCACTTCTAAATAAGATATATGCAGTGTGCATAGAAATTTGTTCATAATTTTTGTTTTTACTATAATCTGGCCCTCCAACAGTCTTAAGAACAGTGAACTGGCCCCTGTTTAAAAAGTTTGAGGACCCCTGCAAGGATGTTGCCCCTCAACCTGAGGAGGAAATAAAGGAATGCCTTAGACACTACGCTTGAGTCAGACTGTTTCAATACAAATAGAAGGCTAGAAATAGGATTACTAATGTAGACTCAGATAGTCATGAATCTAGAGAACTAGGTAAAAAAAATTTAATAGCACATTACATCATTTTAGGAAGAGGGCTTTTATGTGGATCATTTACTCATTCCAGTAAAAATGGAATCTGTATGGTGTGGCATATGCTTTCAAATGGTATATTCCTGCTTATGATATCATTCTAAAAGTAAGAAATCTATACAACTTTCAGAGACTCAATAATTTAGAAAATCATTTAAAAATTGCGGATAGCCATGAAATTGTTTTGATTATTAAAGAAACTTAAGAAAATATGATCCCCTGAAAAGTTTATCTCGTCTCTCCAAAACTGCTATATTCCAAATACCTACAGTAATTCTAAAATTCTATAATTTGGGGTGGGAGGGGTGTCACACCCAGCAGTGCTGAGGGGTTACTCCTAGCTCTGCACTCAGAAGTTGCTCCTGGCAGGCTCGGGGGACCACATGGGATGCCGGGGGATCAAACCGGAGTCCGTACCACTATGCTATTACTCTGGCCCATCTATAATTATTTTTTTTGTTTTGTTTTGTTTTTGTTTGTTTGTTTGTTTGGTTTTTTGGTTTTTGGGTCACACCCGGCATTGCTCAGGGGTTACTCTGGCTGTCTGCTCAGAAATAGCTCCTGGCAGGCACGGGGGACCATATGGAACACCGGGATTCGAACCAACCACCATTAGTCCTGGATCTGCCATTTGCAAGGCAAACGCGCTGTGCTATCTCTCCCGGCCCTCTATAATTATTTTTTAAAAGACTTCTCTTGGGGCCAGAGAGATAGTAGTGGGTAGGGTTTTCTCTTACTCGCAACTGACCCAGGTTCAATCCTCAGCATCCAAATGGTCCTCTAAGCAGTCCAAGCTGGTGCTTGAGCACAAAGCAGAGACCACTGCTGGATGTGGCTGGAAAAGGAGAGGAAAGAAGATAAAAGAAGTGGAGGTGGGGGCCCGGAGAGATAACACAGCGTCATTTGCCTTGCAAGCAGCTGATCCAGACCAAAGGTGGTTGGTTCGAATCCCGGTGTCCCATATGATCCCCTGCGCCTGCCAGGAGCTATTTCTGAGCAGACAGCCAGGAGTAACCCCTGAGCACCGCCGGGTGTGACCCAAAAACCAAAACAAAAAAAAAGTGGAAGGAGATGGGAAAGGAAAATAAATAAAAAGATTTCTCTTGAACCAGGGAGCTAACTCAAAAGGCTGATGTCTGTATTTGCCTGCCAGAAGTCCAGGTTTAATCCCTAACACTTCATGGTCCCTGAAGTACTGCTAGAAACAACCTCTAAGCAAGGGGACAGGTGTAGCCACAAAACCAAACAAGATTTCTCATAATTCTTTGGAAGCATTAAAAATGTTCCAACAGAGAAAACAAGAAAAAGATATCTATTTTAAATGTCTATTTAAGGCATTTATTTACCTTCAAAATCCACATCTCCAACCAATTTGGGTTTAGCAGTCACAGGATCTTGAATTCTGTTTATTCCCACATCAATGACAGCAGCTCCTTCCTTGATCATATCAGCTGTAATAAGATTTGGAATCCCTGGAAATAGAGTGATAATTTAGTACTGGAGAAAAGATCTGAGGAAGGTGAAGACCAAATGAGCAAACAGGGAGAATTCACACCACCAGAGCCTCAGACAAACAAAGCACACAAAGGTTTACTAACAAGTAGCAGCATGAACGAAACAGAGAGACACCCCACCACAGGCCAAGCTGCTGTCAGGAAGGGGTTCTATGATGTGGAGCCCCACCTTGGAGAGTCAAAAGAGGGGGTGCATCAGACACCTAGCACCCTGATCTTAGGGTCTAGGCCAGGTCTATGCTTACAACACTAGAATTAAAGATCAAGAAGCCAAAGAGTATAAACAGGACCAGTTCTGAGTGCCTGGAATATGGTGTCTTAACCTCTCAAACTCCTGATAAAGTCCTTGGTAGTCACTATATTGGATCTCATTCTCCTTAATAGTAGGGCCTGAGGGGCTTATTCCTAAAAAACATTTCATTCAACCCTAACACAAACAGTTGAGCTGGCTAAGGGCAGAGAAATCCTCAAGTGTGCCTTCTCTTAACCCTCCACATCTGACACTTAGCAATCAAGACATACTGGGGCCGGAGAGATAGCATGGAGGTAAGGTGTTTGCCTTTCATGCAGAAGGTCATTGGATCAAATCCCGGCATCCCGTATGTCCCCTGAGCCTGCCAGGAGCGATTTCTAAGCATGGAGCCAGGGTGTGACCCAAAAACAAAACAACAACAACAACAAAAAAGACATACCAATCCATTGAACAAAACACACCACACACACCCCAAGGCACAGCCATTCAGGCAGAGGAAGTCCAGTGCCAGCTGAGCTCCCTGCTGTGTAAACCCAAATGTGTACTCAGAGTCCAGATTCCAGTAACGCCACCCTCAGCATGAGTTCTCATGTCTGTGAGACTGAGCAAACTGCAGGGCACAAGGAATCCTCATTGTTAGCCAGGACCTCTTACACTTTACAGATAAATGCTCCCAAGTCTTGGCCAATTAAAACTTCCAATGAGGGTGACAGAGAGATAATAGTACAGTGGGTAGGTAGGTGTTTGCCTTGCATATAGCTGGCCTTGACTTTATCCCAAGGGCAACATAGGGTCCCCTAACCACCACCAGGAGTGATGCCTGAGCACAGAACCAGGAATAAGTCTTGAGCATTGCCAGGAGTAGCCCCCCCACCAATAACCTGATCACCACCAAGACCCACTTTAACACAGGCCCCAAACCCTGCATCACAGGCATAACACCGAACATTGTGGGGAATAGGAAGATCTCACCCACACAAATAGAGCAAGACAAAGTCAGGAAAGAAATTAGGAAATCCTAATACAACAGAGATATGCAAGCTACCTGAAGACTTCACAGCAACAGTCCTGATGCTGCTCACTGACATGAGGTTAGCAAATGAGAACTTCACCAAAGACTGAAAGAAGTTCAAACAGAAATCAAAGCTAAAAAATATTGTACTTGAACTTTAAAGAGTTCAAAGGAGGGACAGAATGAAAGCCAAAATACAATAAAGAAAAAGTAGTAGGGTAGGTAGAGTATTTGCCTTGCAAGCGCTAGCATAGATGGACTGCAGTTCGATTCCCCGGCGTCCCATATGGTCCCCCCCAAGCCAGGAGCGAATTCTGAGCGCATAGCCAGGAGTAACCCCTGAGCATCAAATGGGTGTGGCCCAAAAACAAAACAAAAAAACAAAAATACAAACAAACAAAAAAAAAAGCCAGCAAAAGAAGGGTATTTGCATTGCATTTAGTCAACTCAGGTTCAATCTCTGGCATCCCCTATGGTCCCCTGAGCCTATCTGGAGTAACCCCAGTGGTGTCACTGCATATGGCCCAAACACTGCCCCTCAAGAAAAAGGCCAGCAAAATATAATCAAAGCAATGCAGAAAAGTCAATGGTAAAACTCAAATATGAATGTACTAAGCCCCATGTTCAAACCCTGACACAACCTGAGTCCCCTAAGCATTAGAGGCTAGGGACTTGGTGGTTCTCAAGCCCACAGTTACTGTCACTTGGTGGTTACCTGCCCACTGTCAGGCATGAGTGGACACCACTGCTCACTCCACTGCCAACAGTGACCCCAACAACAGAAAATGAATATTATATAGGAGCTGCATGGAAGAATATTAAAAGGAAAAACATTTACATTCCAGAGACTCCAAAAGAAAGGGGCAGAACTTGCCCAAGCAGAGAAGAGATACCCAGAAACAAAAAACTCAAAAAGTTCTAGACAAAATAAACCCAAACAGATGTACAACATAATTAAAATGGCAAATAGATGGCAAAGTAGTTCAAGTGAGGGGCCGCAGAGATAGCACAGCGGTGGGGCATTTGCATTGCATACAGGATGGTGGTTCGAATCCCGGTATCCCATATGGTCCCCTGGGCCTGCCGGGGCGATTTCTGAGCATAGAGCCAGGAGTAGCCCCTGAATGCTGCTGAGTGTGACCAAAAAAACAAAAAAACAAACAAACAAACAAAAAAAGTAGTTCAAGTGACAGAACATATGCCTACTATGTGCAAACCTGAGTTGGAATCCCACACCACTGGCTTGAGCATCACAGATCACACAAGCCAAGTTCTGCCAGGAGAGACACTGGGTCTAGAGCATAATCAAGTGTAGTCACTACAAAAATAAATATCAAAGGGGCCAGAGAGATAGTACAGTGGGTAAGGCCTTGCATACGGCTGACCTACGTTTGATCCCCAGTATCCTAGAGTCACACATAAAGGAACCCCTGAAGACTATCTAGCAGCAGATTTTCCAATAAAGCTGTATAGAACAGGTGGCATGATATATACTATGTCCTGAATGTAAATATCCTCCAGCCAAGTTAAAATTCTGCAGACAACAGTTAAAAGAAATTCACTGCCACCAAACAGTTTCTTCAAAAAATATTTGAGGGACTTCTTTTTTTAGTATTTTATTGAAATCATTGTGATTTATGAAGTCCTTCTTTGTTGGGTTTCAGACATACAATAAATCAGGGTAATCCTACCACCAGTGTCAATGTCCCTCTACCAATGTCCCCCAAGTGCATCCCATGCTACCACTGCTGCCCCTAGCATGCCAGCCTAACAAGCCCATCTTAAGTTTTGATTGTTAAAGTTTGGGTCTCATGATTTCATTGTTGTTGACTTTGGCTCAGATATTTAGTGCTGTCCTTTTTTTAACACCACCACAGCATCTGAGACTACTTAGGCCTGGCCCCATTTAAGGGATTTCTATAGAAGAAAAAGAAACCTACCTAGGGGGGAAAAAAAAAGATATAAAATATGGGAGAATAAGGATTCTATTTCACACTTATTGAATATACAGAATTTTAAATTTCAGGTATTTTAATGTTTAGTGTTAAAATCTATGTCAATTTCGGGGCCTTTCATGCAGAAGGACAGTGGTTTGAATCCCGGCATCCCATATGGTCCCCCGTGCCTGCCAGGGGCTATTTCTGAGCATAAAGTCAGGAGTAACCCGAGTGCTGCTGGGTGTGACCCAAAAACCAAAAGAAAAAAGAAAAAAAATCTATGTTAATTTCTTTTTTTTTTTTATTTTTGTGGGGTATGAAGCAAGACTTGGTGGGGCCGGAGAGATAGTATAGAGGTAAAGCATTTGCCTTTCATGCAGAAGGTCACTGGTTAAAATCCCGGCATCCCATATGTCCCCTGAGCCTGCCAGGAGCAATTTCTGAGCGTGGAGCCTGGAGTAACACCTGAGTGCTGCCAGGTGTGACACCCCCCCCCCAAAAAAAGGCTAAACCAGTTCTATGCTCAGGGGTCTCTCTAAGGGTAACTCAGGAAACTGAAATCAAGCAAATCCTATCTCAGCCCTCTGAGGGTCTCTTGATATTGTATATGGGTAATCATTATTAGTAGTTATTTCCCATGCAATCACTGAATATTGCTAAAAAAAATTTTTCTCAATTTAATATTTGGCTCAAATGAGAATTGGTCTATATTGATTTTTTTTTCATTTTAAGGATGGGTCATATTACCCAAAATTGCTGAATAATTTTGAATTGTAACATTGATATTTTATATATTCTAGTCTGAGTCTATAAATTCTACCTTCAATGTCTGGGGAGGGGGATGTAGTTAGTTAGATATTACCAGCTATTCAATAAGACATAATACTTTAGAGACTTTGTCTTAGAAAACATTATTTTTTAATAAAGATAGTTCTTTTACTAAAAAAAATTGCTTAGAAAGATATGAGTAGAAACAAAGAGAGATATATGTATTCAAGAGAAAACATGGATCTCTGCAGAGTGAAAATAAGTAAAGAAACAGACAATCAAGAGAGATACATATTCAAGGGAGAAGATGGGCTTGAATAACAAGTCTCCTTAGAAAACATCTTCACTGTAATCTAAGATTATTCTTTTGATATGCCAAACTATTACATTTAAGATTCTAACAATAACTATGTACACAAAATATCTATGTACATATACATATTTATAAGGAGCTATTATACTGATATAGGGTAAAGAGTTCCAGGCCTTCCATAATACACTTAGGCCATGCCAAGGAAAGTATTTCTCATCTCTGACTGGCTTTAGAATCCAAGAAAAATCCCTCTTACAAACACAATTAGTTACCAATCACACCATACAGTATTTTCTATTTGTCTAGCCCTTTAAGCCATCGCCCCTACTCTTTTCATCTTTATAGGTAACTCACAGCATCATTTCTTGAGGAATGAAGAGTGGAATAACAGTGACTTAATCCATCCCATTCCAGGTATTCTTTTTTTTTTTTTTTTTTTTTGGTTTTTGGGCCACACCCGTTTGACGCTCAGGGGTTACTCCTGGCTATGTGCTCAGAAATCGCCCCTGGCTTGGAGGGACCATATGGGACGCCGGGGGATCGAACCGCGGTCCTTCCTTGGCTAGCGCTTGCAAGGCAGACACCTTACCTCCAGCGCCACCTACCCGGCCCCCCATTCCAGGTATTCTTACCTGCAGCAGAGACCACAATATCTGCAAGAATTGTATGTTTCTTCAGCTGTTCTTTGGGAGTGTGTCGATGACATATTGTAACTGTGGCATCACCTATGAATTAAAAAAATTACTGTGATTGCTGAATCACAGCTAAACTAGTATAAAATTTCAACTAGACAAACCACTATAAAAATTCAATCCAACATCTCTGAAAAAATAATGCACTTAATTCATGTGCCATATTTTCTGGGCAGCTGCCATTTCTTTTTTAATGAATACTTCAGAGGAATCTTGGCATGCTGGTGGTGGGAATAGCATAGCAGAAATGCGAGTACATAACAATACTGGTACCCTTGTAAAAATTATTATTATTATTATTATTATTTTTTTTTTTTGGTTTTTGGGCCACACCCTGCGTTGCTCAGGGGTTACTCCTGGCTGTCTGCTCAGAAATAGCTCCTGGCAGGCACAGGGGACCATATGGGACACCGGGATTCAAACCAACCACCTTTGGTGCTGGATCGGCTGCTTGCAAGGCAAACGCCACTGTGCTATCTCTCCGGGCCCAAAATTATTATTTGTTAATAGAAGAAATAGGGATAGTGGGGCCCGGAGAGATAGCACAGCGGCGTTTGCCTTGCAAGCAGCCGATCCAGGACCAAAGGTGGTTGGTTCGAATCCCGGTGTCCCATATGGTCCCCCGTGCCTGCCAGGAGCTATTTCTGAGCAGACAGCCAGGAGTAACCCCTGAGCACCGCCGGGTGTAACCCAAAAACCAAAAAAAAAAAAAAAAAAAAAAAAAAAAAGAAATAGGGATAGTGGTTGGTATTAAGTATCTGGCATTTGATAGTGGAGGTGCAGTAATTTTTTGTACCCACAGCACAAACACTGAAACTACTCTAACCATCTGATCTCAACTACAATAAACATTTAAAATCTAACAAAGAAATTAATCTTCATTTCTGGTACCCTAAGACCTCACTCTCTTTAAAATCATACAAATGCATTCCTTATTCTATTTAACTAAATTAAAAAGAATTTTTTTTCTTTTTGGTTTTTTTTTTGGGGGGGGGGGCACACTCAATGACGCTCAGGGGTTACTCCTGACTCTGAGCTCAGAAATCACTCCTGACTTGGGGGACCATAAGGGATGTCAAAATGCAATCCATCCTAGGTCAGCCGCATACAAAGCAAAAGTTCTACCGCTGTGCCACTGCTCTGACCCCAAGAATTTTCCTTTTCTATGCAAAATATCACTAGAATTATTAAAGGTTTCAAGAAAGGAAGGCATGCTAAATTATCTGGAAATATATAGTCATCACAATCATTATGATAATCACATACAGAACTTTTATTTATGGAGGCTGTCTCTCAAATTATAGAACTTGACCTAATGATCCATTACAGTCAGATCACTTCAGTCCTTTGCAATGGTGTAAGATTATTCTCTAACAAATGACACAAAATAGAAAATGACTTTGAATAAGATGGCTTCTTAGGCGTAAACTGGTGATAGGAAAAAAACAGGAGCCACTGATGAAGGCAAATGGACATTAGTGCAGGGACTGGTACTGAAACATTGTATGCCTGAAATCCAACCATGATTGAATAATTTTGTAATTTTACAGTGACTAAATTTGGAAAAACAAAGACAACTTCTTAGGTCCAGCCATCAAAGCCAAAACTAAAAAATATATAATTAGTGGCAACTTTACTTACATTTAAACCTCAAATTTACTTCTATATGTATTCATTTCTATTATTCCAGAGTAAAGATAAACTCACTGAATCCATCTTCCCCAAAGATTACTTTCCAAATAGCTGTTTACAAAATTATAACAGGGGCTGAAGTAATAGCACAGCGCCTTGCAGGTTGCCAATCCGGTTCAATCCTCAGAATCCCATAAGATTCCCCCAAGCCTACCAGGAGCAATTTCTAAACTCAAAGCCAGGAGTAACCCAAGTGCTGCCAGGTATGGCCCCAAAACAACAACAACAAAAATCACAACAAATGTAAAATTCTACAAAGTTAATTATTCCAAAAGTTCACAGGGTAGACTCTAAGGGTCCTCAAATAAGAGAGAAGACACCCTCTCCCCAAAGTAATTTCCTTACCTCCAGGTCGTTCATGTGCCCCATCTGTGTGCAGTAACATTGCAATGGGCATGCCAACGTTTTTTGATCTTCCAGCCACAACCACATTCTTCCCTAAAGTTGGAATGCCTGGGGTAGAATTACAGATATATATTTATAAATATTTTGCATTTTAAGTAAGACCAGACTACTTTAGAATAAGCACCAACTAGACAGTGAAGATGATGGCCTGGATCATGAAGCTGATTTTAATATGCCTGATAGTCAGGAAACTGACTTTTTCATGGTTATGTTATCACTTGCTACCCAAACTAAACACTAAAAGAAAAGTTGGAGAAGGCACCCTGGAAGTTTCGTAATGACACAAAAATCTGCACTGTATGACAACTTAAGCTTAAGTTTCCTTTACTAAGGCAATGGGATTAAATGATAGTAAAAAAAAAAACATCCACAGGCTAAGAAAGAAAAGCTGGAGGGACTATGACTAAGAGATCATGGGATGGGAGGTTTCTACTTCGCCACAGTATACAGCTTTACTATTTACCAAATTGGGGGGAGGGGGAGGAATCATACTCAGCAGCGCTCAGGGGTTACTCCTGACTCTGTGCTCAGAAATCGCCCGTGGCAGGCTCAAGGGACCATATGGAATGCCAGGAATCGAACCAGGGTCAGTCCAGGGTTAGCCACATGCAAAGCAAATGCCCTATAGCTGTGCTATCGCTCCAGTCCCCAGCAAATACCAATTTTAAAATATAACATGAACATTCAATTAAGGGTCATACCTACCAGTTCGCTTAATTATTTCCCACACACCCCACGGGGTAGCTGGTAACATGGAATATTGATCCAAACACATTCGCCCTACGTTAATCACATGAAAGCCATCCACATCTTTGTCTGGTGAAACAGCATTGCAAACCTTCCTCTCATCAATGTGCTCTGGGAAAGGAATCAGAGGCTGTAATTCAGAGTTGTGCAGTTAGCAGCTTAATTCCATCTTACCTGGTTACCAAAACCTTATACCCTTCCTCAACATGCCTCCATAATCTCTATACAGAAAAGAAAAATCTCACATAGCAAACAAAACCAAAAACCCACATCAAAGCCAATGACCTTTCAAGCTAGTTCCCTCCACTGTCCTTTATATCATGATCTCAGATACAGGATAGAGGCATATTCAGTAGTCTGAATAGGTCTTTCCCAGATCTAAGGAAACAACCATGCTCCTGAGTTTACATCCCCTTTACAACCTAACTATCTAAGGAACCAGTTAGTTCATATGTAACCAACTCTTCTCACTTCTCAGAAATCACTTCTCTTTCCCCATTCCCCTTTCCTTTGCTGTTAGCATTGCTGTAAAAAGGAGTTTGCATATGAGATCATAGTACTCTCACATTTGGCTATACTGCTCCCTGGGGGTCACATGCTTTGTTGTGGATCTGGGGCCACCAACTCTGGAACCACTGGGATAGAATATACCACCTCACACATGGAAGACAGACACTCAGCTACTAAGGTTTACATATTCGTAGGTCCTACAAAAACATTTAGGAGTAGCCAAATCTCACCTGGCAGAGGCAGCTGAACAAGAAGGCCATCTACATTATCATCATTATTTAGTTTATTAATTAAAGTCAATAGCTCCTCTTCTGAAATTGAAGCTGGCTTCACAATGGTCTCACTGGTGATCCCTATGAGAAAATATCATAGTTAAAAAATTCATTAGTGGGGCCAGAGAGATAGCATGGAGGTAAGGCATTTGCCTTGCATGCAGAAGGTCGGTGGTTCAAATCCCGGCATCCCATATGGTCCCCTGAGCCTGTCAGGGGCGATTTCTGAGCATAGAGCCAGGTGTAACCCCTGAGCACTGCCGGGTGTGACCCAAAAACAAAACAAAACAAAACAAAAAATACATTAGTGAAGGGCCAGAGAGATAGCACAGCAGTAGAGTGTTTGCCTTGTACACGGTTGACCCAGGATGGACCTGGGTTCAATTCCCAGCACCCCATATGGTACCCTGAGCCTACCAGAAGCAACACTGGGTGTGATCCAAAAACAAAACAAACAAACAAAAACCATCAGTGAGGCATTTAATGAGCAATGTTTTAGTGCCTGTCAGTCTTCTACCATATTTAACATCAGACCCAACCTAGTAGCTAAAAGCTTAAATTTTAAATAGTTACTTCCTAAATATAAACACTAGAATAGGGTTTCTCAATAAGAGGGAATGTTCAAGGACCCCCAGAATAGGCCAATAAAATCTTGGGTAAAAGTAATTTAAATAGGGGGACATAGCACACAACTAGGGGCCAGCTGGTAAAATGGGGGTACTGAACTGCACAGGAAGGAAATAATTTTGAAGGGGCCTTCAGTAGAAAGAGTTGAGATATGTTGCTCTAGAGCAAACTAATTTATTGCACATTACTCTATTCCACCCTCATTGACCTTGTTTTAGAGACTGTTTTCAAGGAGATGAGACTCGGCAAAATGAAAATACAAGCCAAGTGTTTTCGGTCTTTCCCATTCCTAAGTGCATGCCCTTGCCACTGCACCACTTCCTAATATCCTAGAAAGCCACGGTGTGTTATTTGCTTGATGTTCTGAAGGTTTTGCAGAAGACCTCTGCCCTCTGTGGTAGAAAATAACTCAGGGCTATACAGGGCAGTAAAACTTCCAACTGGCCCTCTGTTCTCTAGAAGGGAAAGTCACACAATGATCAGCCTACTCCCCCACAGCTGAGTGAGGAGAGGCAGAGCTGAACTCAGCTACTTCTAGGCTACTGGGGCACACAAAGAACATTAGCACAGTGGACATAGAACACAACCCGCCCGATCACCCAGATCCCAATTTTCTGCATTAAGCTTCAGCCACTCCTCAATGACAGGGGTGAATTGTCTTTGGAAAGAATTGGCTAAGAAATAAAAAGCAATCTCCCATTGATAATTTTGATGACAGGCTTGAACAGCTCTATACACTAAATTATTAACACTGAAGCAAAAGCAAAACTCTCCTAGAAGTTAATTACATACTTCCCAGCTCTGAAGTTCTGACAGAATAACTCAGCCTTCCTCCCTCATGATCTGGCTTATACCTAATGCTCCCAACATCTCCATTAAAGATTCATTATTGCTCACTCAAGGAAAGTCAATGTAAACTGTGCTCAAGGTCACTTTACATTTAACTTCTATATTTTAGTGTTAAGGCTAAATTTACATAACAGGCTCTTCAAGTCTTGAATGTGTTTCTTTATTTTGGGGGAGGAGAGGGTTACTCCTGGCAGGCTCAGGGGACCTATATGGGATGACACGGATGGAACCCAGGTTAGCCATGTGTAAAGCAATGCCCTACCCTACTAACATTCGGGCCCCTTCAACATGTATCTTTGCTTTTTTCCTCTCTGGATAAGTCCCTTTTCTCTTTCAAACATGCATCCCTTCTCTTTCTCTCCTCTCACATCTTTCTAACAAAATATTCAGTAAAATTTTGCTTCACACACACAAAAAAATATGTAGTGCATAATCCAGAAGACACTGAGAATATTAATCACGTTCTTTTCCCTTAATCTACAAGTTTTCTAAGTAGAAACCATCCAATTTCTTTTTTATTTGATTCTTTTTGGAGCATACCCAGCAGTGCTCAAGGGTTCCTGGATTGGCTCTGAGCTCAGATGCTCAGGGGGACCTAAGGGTCACCAGGGATTGAACCCAGATTAGTCACTTGCAAGGCAAATGTCCTACTCACAGTACTCTGGTCCCTGACCCCCAATTTCTTTATGCCCAACCCACCTCTGCCTCCTCTGCTTGCGTTAACCCCAAGAGAAAAGGAATCATAAAATCACAATGAAATTTGCTACAGTGAGCCTCAATTCAGCAGTAGTCAGGGTGTGAAGGTGCCACATACCCACATCCGCAGCTGCCCTGGCTTTGTTGAGGACATAGGAGTGACTTGCAGGATTCTCACCAACCAGAACTACACTCAGGTGAGGCCGTTTGTTGCCTGCAGCCACCCACTGCTCCACCTCCTGCTGCACTTCCTGCTTGATCTGCTGGGCAAGTTTCCTTCCAGAAATGACAACAGCTTCATTTCTGCAAAAGGCAACAAAGGCACAAAACCCAAGAGTTTGAATTTTTGCAAAGAGTAATGATCAAACTACTGAGCAATGCTATTAAAAAGTCTAAGAGCTTTTCAATTCAAACTAAAAAGCATGGTGTAGAATCTGAAGGACAACTAAAATTCAAAGGACAGGTTCCAGATCGCAGCTCTGTATCCAACTACATGCATAGGAAGATACAAGTAATTAAAATAGTTAACCTAAAACTCTTCAAGAGTTACTGCTAGTGCTAGCACATACCACTAGTGGCCAGGTAATTAACACAAATTGCACAAACAGCATTAATGTGGTAAATAATGGGAAACTTAGTGGCTGACCAATTTGCATGTCACTTTTCAATCTGTCTGCCTTCTCCACTCCAACCTCCTGATCTCTGATAAATTCTGTTCTGTAAGCAAACATTCAATCACACTTCAAATTATGTTCCAGCTGGTCAAATGGTTTTAAGTTTTACAATGCTTTTAAATTTGACTATGTCATTCGACCAAAAACAACAGATTGAATGGATCACATCAAAAATGTCTATGTAGTCCTTCCTGGGGTAGGCTTTCCCAGTAACAGTAATCAAAGGAAAATTAGAAATGATTCTACCGGGGCTGGAGATATAGCACAACAGTGTTTGCCCTGCAAGCAGCCGATGCAGGACCTAAGGTTGTTGCTTCGAATCCCGGTGTCCCATATGATCCCCTGTGCCTGCCAGGAGCTATTTCTGAGCAGATAGCCAGGAGTAAACAGCTGGGTGTGACCCAAAAAAACAAAACAAAAAAAAAAAAAAAAAAAAAAAAAAAAGAAATGATTCTACCTTGGGTGGTTGTTTTCTTTCTCCCCAGCACCACAAACAAGAAAGATCAGGAGCGTGTGATATTAAGGATAATTCTTTTCTTTTCTTTTTTTTTTTTCAGCCACACCTGGCGATACTCAGATGTTATTGCTGACTGCACCACTCAGGGATCATTCTTTTTTTTTTTTTTTTTTTTTTGGTCAGGGATCATTCTTGATGGACTTGGGGACCATCAGAATGCCCCGGAGCGATAGCACAGCAGTAGGACGTTTCCCTTGCATGTGACCAACACAGGAGGGATCCTGATTGAAATCCTAGCATTCCATAGTCCCCCGTGCCTGCCAAGGGTGATTTCTGAGCACAAAACAAAACAACAAGCAAGGCAAACACCCTACCTATGAAATGAAGAGCCAGGAGTTACACACACACACACACACACACACACACACACACACACACACACACACACACACACACACTGGATTAGACAGATAGGATTAATCCATAAATGAAGAGCCAGGAATTACAAACACACACACAGTTCCTTTGAGGAAAGGGCAACACACACACAGAGTTCCGTTGAGGAAAGGGCAAATCGTCCTGGAAGGCATTAGGAATTAACTCCAACGAGGTCAGCTATGCCCTCCTCCTACACACACACACACACACACACACACACACACACACACCTAACAGTTCCTTAGAAAAAAAGGCAAAGAGATAGTCCTGGAAGTGCACACACGCATGCAGTGCCTAAATTATGCTACTTGAACTGTGACACAATTTCAACTCCCAGGCATCATATGGTCCCTGAGCAGCACCAGGAGTCACTCCTGAGATGAGTCTGGAATAGATCTGTGTTATTTCAAATCCCCCAAAAACACTCCTTTAGGAATCTTGGAGATAGCTCAAAGTACGAAAGAGGGGAAAAACCATGGTCCTTAACCTCAAAGCACCTTGCACCACCGGTATGGCCACAAAACAACAAAAGTCTTTTAAATTCCTTTTGATAACAATTGGGGGGAGGGGAGGCCGCACAAAAAAAAAATTCCTTTTGATAACAATCAATTTAGAGAAAATGGCAACAGCACATTTGGGCTGAGAATTATATACTAAAGTTAAGGACATGGGTTTCTGAAACAACCCAGCATTGCACATCCCAAAGACAGGTTCTGGGTGTTATGCCAATTTGCTTTTTGTTTTTGTTTTGGGGCCATACCAAGCATTGCAAGCCTCACTCCTGGCTCTGCACTCCTGGCAGGCCTGGGATGGGAAAGGGGGTGGGAGACACACCATAATACCCTATTTTGGTGCTAGGGATTGAACTCAAATCAGCCAAAAGATAGGCAAAATGCCTTACCTGGTGCATTATTGCTCCAGTCCCCAAGTTGCTTTTTCCCTTTTTAAAAAAAAGGAAGAAAGAAACTGCCAAAGTGGGGCCAGAGAGATAGCATGGAGGTAAAGTGTTTGCCTAGCATGCAGAAGGTTGGTGGTTCGAATCCCAGCATCCCAGGCATACGGTCTCCCGAGCCTGCCAGGAGCGATTTCTGAGCATAGAGCCAAGAGTAACCCTGAGCGCTGCCGGGTGTGACCCCAAAACCAAAAAAAAAAAAAAAAAAAAGAATAGCTAGCAAGAAAAACAAAGCTTAAATACAATTACTATCTTTCACAATATACCTGTATCTTAGCTCTGCAAAATGTGAACAGATCTGGGCAAATAAATCATTCTCCACTCTCCATCATATCCTTGGCAAAAGGGCAGATAGGGGCTGGAGATAGATAGCACAGCAGTAGGGCATTTGCCAGCCAACCTGGGTTCGATTCCCGGCATCCCGTATGGTCCCCCAGCCGCACCGTCAGGTGTGGCTCAAAGAAACCCAAAAAAAGGGGGCAGATAAAGTAATACCAATAATATATGAAAATTGGAGACTGTGCCATTCAGCAGGAAATGAAAACCTTATGAACTAAATTAATTAACTTATTTAGGGATTCAATGTTTTCACAGATTTTTGGGAAAATTTTAATTAAAATGATATATCAAAAAATTATAAAATGTTGTTCACATAAAATTCAAAACTAAACACCAATTCAGCGGCATATAATCCAAAAGCTTATAATGTGACAATTTCCCATGAAAAATTAGCATTGGGTACATGTTAAAAAAAATTTTTCTTTTTGGGGTCACACCCAGAAGCGCTCAGGGATTACTCCTGGCTCTACACTCAGAAATCGCTCCTGGCAAGCTTGGGGGACCGATTCGAACCACCATCCTTCTGCATGCGAGGCAAACGCCTCACCTCCATGCTATCTCTCTCAGCCCCACATGTTAAAAATTTTAATGAGAGTACAGTGGATAGGACATTTGCCTTGCAAGCAGTGAACCAAGGTTTGATCCAAAGCACACCAGGAATGATGGCTGAGTTCAGAGCCAAGAGTAAACCCTGAGCAAAAGCTAGGTGTGGCCCAAAAACAAAACAAAATTTTCTGGAGTATTGTTATTTTCTGATTAGTGGAGATAGTAATGAGTGAAAAAAAAAAAGAATGAGGAAGAAGCCAACATCTGATAATCACCAAGTTACCTTGTTACCTTACTCTAGCTTACCTAGAGGCCATCATTATAATTCTATTACACAAAAATAAATAAATAAATAAACCAGATTAAATGCGAACTTCTCTCCCCACCCCCCTTGTCAAGGTTTACATTCCTGAAATCCTCATACTCTATTCCCCAAAAGGAAATCATGCAGAACTACATATGTGTATGCATGTGTGTATGTGTAGATCTCACACATGCAGAGAATGAGTTTTTCCAGAAAGATATTGGCAGCAGTCTTAATTGTATACGTTTTAAGATGTTACTGCCTTACGTATTTACCAAGCAGCCGCAGTAATCAAAGCAACTGTAAATATCAAATGCACCTAGTAGACTTCTGGCAGTCGACTTGCCCATTCAGAAAAGCAAAAGGAGGACACTGTTACTGCCAAGTATGCAAAATGCTCCCGCTTTTCTTTTTTAAGGCAAAGAATGGAAGGATATTTAAAAATTCTCTTTTCAGTAAAAAGCCACAGGTGGCCATACTCGGGATGAGGGGGGAACTGCGAAGTGGTAGAGGCAGGTCAGAGACAGACTAAGGAAAATCTTTGTCGTTCTCTCCGAGTCTTCTTTTGAAGAATGCATTCATTCACCGGTGGAATGCATTCCGTGCTCCAAAACGCTGGGGGACAGACAATGAAGAAATTATACGTGTGATCAGTCTCTTGATGGTACTGGAGAATGCAATTCCGCCAAGAGCTGTTTTGACATCATCTCTGGGCTCAAGTGCCCATGGGGCTCCAAGGCAGCGGCCACTGTTGCAGGACTTAAATCTCTGGCTCTAAAACTGACAGGTAAGAAGAGGTGCACAGAGAGAAATCACAGCCCCGCCCCAAGACTTCATTCACTCTGAGCTTCAGAATTAGGAAGGGGGTGTTCTTTGTGGTCCAGAAAAATCATTTTACTTCTATGAAAATGCAAGAACAAGTCTTCCCTTCCCTTTTCCCTCTTTCCCGGCTGGTTCAGCAGGCCAGTGATCCACCAAGGATGGGACTTGGGGGCCACTACAGCACAGGCTCTCCCCTAGGCAGGTAAAGCGATGGCGCCAACCACAAACACACACACCCAAGAGGAGGGAAGTGGGGTACCCGGCGAGCAAGCAAGCAAGTCAGCCTAAGGATTTCATCAGACTGCACCAACCCCAGGCGCCGCTAGGGTCCCAGAAAGGGCTCATTCCCAGCCCTTCCTGGCCAATCGCCCAAGCATTGCTCCAGCACCAAGAGAGCCAACTCCAGACATCCACAGGCCAAGAGCAGCCCCACAAGCATCGGCTGGCAATCTCCACACATGCCTCAGGAAATCAGGGGCTGGGGCTGGGCCCTAGACAATGAGACAGACAGACAGACAGACAGACAGACAGACACACACACACACACACACACACACACACACACACACACACACACATCAATGAACCTGAGACCTGCAAAAGGCCTTCCCCTTGTGCTGCAGCTCTGAGATATTCCCCCCCAAATCCCCGCTCCAGGCAGCCAAACCAGCCCGGGACAGAGATGCTAAAGACCTTCTTGGAGTCAGCCCAGACAGGCCCCAGGTGACCTCGGGGCTCCCCCTGCTTGCTTTTCCAAAGCGCTAGCACAGCATCTCGACCCCTCTTACCGAAGGGCCGAGTGGTGGAAGGTGTGATGGAGAGGGAGGGAACTCCGCGCGGGCCGGAGCAGCCGAGTGGCCAACGTGGACAAGACAGATGCAGCAGCCATAGAGCCCGTGCGCCGGTGCCTGGACCTGTAGAGAAGCGCGCGCGCGGGCCCTGCGGTTATAGCTCGGCCGCGTGGCAGGGCCCGCCTCCCGACGGACGCGGTTGGCTACCACTCATTACCCCTGGCTCTCTATTGGCTCACCTCTGCTGCGGAAGGAGCCAATCGGTTGTCTTCGTTTAACGTCAGCCCGGGAAGCCCCGCTTGTAATTGGAGGAGAAGAGGCAGCCGCTTCCCTGCCAGTGGCAGCTGGCAACCCAGCTAGGTGGAGCCCAACCTACCTGAGAATTCACATTTCTTTTTTCTTTTTTTCTTTTCTTTCTTCTTTTTTTCATTTTTCTTTTTCGTTTTTCTTTTATCTTTTTTTCTTTTTCATTTTTTCTTTTTTTTTACTTTTTCTTTTTTCTTTCTCATTTTTTCTTTTTCTTTTTACTTTTTTCTTTTTCATTTTTCTTTTACTTTTCTTTTTTTTACCTTTTTTCCTTTTTATTTATTTATTTATTTATGTTTTGGCTAGGTACTGTATTTAGAGGGTGGCCTCAAAGATACTCAAAGGGCTAAGAACAAGCTTTGTATGCAGTCTTGAGTTAGATACCTGATACCAAGATTCTGTCAATACAAAGTCAATAGTAACCCCTGCACTATGGCCAAAAGGGCAAAACAAAGACCGATTAAATACCAACTAACAAATAACAAGAATGTTAGAGAGCCCCCTCGGAATGATTACACAGTGAGGAGGGGTTTTTGCCTTTCAGGCAGCCAACCTCGGTTTGATCCCCCGCATCCCATATGGTCACCCCCAGCACCTCCAGGAGTGATTTCTGAGTGCAGAGCCAGAAGTAACTCCTGAGCACCACCCAGTGTGGCCCAAAAATAACAACAACAACCAAAATAAACATTAGAAGAATGAGAGTTATAAAATAACTACTTGTTCAAATCATAGTAAAAGATGATTCAGTTTTACCAATGACTGTCAAGATGGGGAAATAGCTGCTTACATATAAGGCTGCCAGATCTTGAGAATAAAAACACAAAATGCCCAATTAAATTTGACTTTTAGATAAGTAACTTGAGACAGCATGGGTTAGCCTTAAAAAAAATAGAGGGGGGGCCAGAGCTATAACACAGTGGTAGGGCATTTGACTTTCTTGCTTGCAGTACACCCGGGACAAACCTAGATTTAATCTCTAGCATCCCATATGGTCCCCTGACAGGAGTAATTTCTGGAAGCAGAGCCAGAAATAACCCGAGTGGCAGGTGTGGTCCAAAAACTAAAACAAAAAAGGATTCTGGAGTCAGACAGATAGTTCAAAATGCTGGATCTCATGCTTTGCATGAAGGAGTGATGGGTTTGGTCCTCCTCAGTCCACATGGCCCTCTAATACCATGAGCATCCAATCAGGAGTAGCTCCTGTATACCTCCAGGTGTGGTCCCAAGCACAAAATAAAAACCACAATAAAAATAATAATTGACTAGAAAGGTAGTTCAGTGGATATGGCACCTGACATGCTTTTGGTAACTCAGGTTTGATCCCTAGCACTCAATATCATTGCTAGGAGTGATCCCTGAGCACAGATTTAAGAGGTACTAGTAAGCCCTGAGCAACACCAAGTTTGCAAAAAAAAAAAAAAAAAAAAAAAAAAAAAATATATATATATATATATATATATATATAAAAGAGTCCAGAGCAGTGGCACAACAGTAGGGCATTTGCCTTGCATGTGGCTGACTCAGAACAGACTGCAGTTCAATCCCCCAGTGTCCCATAAGGTCCCCCAAGCCAGGAGCGATTTCTGAGCACATAGCCAGAAGTAACCCCTGAGTGTCACCAGGTTTATTTTGGGCACAAAAACCCAAAAATAAAATAAAATAAAAATAAAAGATCGGGCCCGAAGAGATAGCACAGCGGCGTTTGCCTTGCAAGCAGCCGATCCAGGACCAAAGGTGGTTGGTTCGAATCCCGGTGTCCCATATGGTCCCTGTGCCTGCCAGGAGCTATTTCTGAGCAGACAGCCAGGAGTAACCCCTGAGCATCGCTGGGTGTGGCCCAAAAACAAAAAATAAATAAATAAATAAATAAATAAATAAATAAATAAATAAGGGCCGGAGAGATAGCATGGAGGTAAGGCGTTTGCCTTTCATGCAGAAGGTCATCAGTTCAAATCCCGGCGTCCCATATGGTCCCCCGTGCCTGCCAGGAGCAATTTCTGAGCACGGAGCCAGGAATAACCCCTGAGCACCGCCGGGTGTGACCCAAAAACCAAAAAATAAATAAATAAATAAATAAATAAATAAATAAATAAATAAATAAATAAATAAATAAATAAAAGATCATCTCTAAACATTCACTTTAAGTGATCCCAATGTTGCATCGACGCATAAGAAACAGTAGTCACCACACAAGCAATACAGCATATTTATTCCAATACAACATAGTTAGAATAAATTATCCTCGCTCTACATATAGAAATACTCTATCAGTTTTCAGAATGACACCTTTATATTATTTGTTCACTTATCTATTTCTACTAATATTATGTGGTCTTATTTAATTAATTTCTTTGTATGTGAGGTCAGATTTTGAACTAATGGCATCACACATTTAAGGCCTTGCCACCACTGCTGAGCTACATTCCTGCTGAGTTTACTTAACCAGGACAATTCATCTATCATGACTCATCTCATTCATGCAAATAAAAGCACATTTATGACCACATATCTATTAGTAATCACTCTAATTTAGCTAAGCTTTGTTGAACATTTAGATTAAGTCAGATTGTCTTAGGTACTTTGTGTCTATTGGTCCTACTTAATTCTCACAATAGTTTTATGAAGTAAGTGACATTTTATCTTCACTTTACAGATGGAAAAGTAAAGTGCCAGAGGTTTAAGGAATATATCCAACATCACAAGTGGACCTTGTTAGGGAGAGGTAAGGAGAGGAGCAAGGATTGAATCCAGAAAGGCTGGCCCCAGAATCTGTGTTCTAATCTTAGCTTCCATTTATTGGCACTTATTCTCAAGCCGACACTGGATTCAGAGCTTTAGAGGATTAGAGAGATAGAACATGGGTTAAGGCACTTGCCTAACATATTTAACTGATGCCATTTCAGCCTTATATATGCTCCCCAGCACTGCCAGAAGAGTCAGAAGTAAGTCCTGAGGGGTTTGGAAAGATAGTACAAAGGCAGGGCATTTTGTATATGGCCTACCCCAGCTCAATCTCTGGCATCTCATATGGTCCTTCAAGTACCAACCGGAGCATTTACTGAGTTTGCACAGCTAGAAATAACCACTGAGCATCACTGACTGTGGGCCCCAAAGTAAAACAAAACAAAAAGTCCTGAGTATGGTCCAGAGAAATAGCACAGTGGTAGGGTGTTTGCCTTGCATACAGCCAACCCAAGATGGATGGTGGTTCGAGTCCTGGCATCCCATATGGTCCCCCTAGTCTGCCAGAAGTAACCCCTGAGCACTGCCAGGTGTGACCCAAAAACCAAAATAAAAAAAAGAGTATGAAAATTCAAGTTGTTTAAAAAAAATCCTGAGCAGCATTGCTGGATGCCTTGAGAGGCACATATACACTGGAGGGTTGGGGGACAAAAAATGTAAAGAAATTCATTCAAGCAGGTTTCAGAGAACAATTTCCTTAGAAGTCAGGATGTACCCAGGAAAGCTGAGTAAGATAAATCCAGAAATGTGAATAATGTCTTTGTGGAGGGACATCTGACTCATGAAAAAATCTTCTCCAGGGTACTTGTGTGTGTGGGGTGGGGGGTGGTTATCACGGATTGAACCCAGACTCATGCAAGACAAGTTCTTCATCATGGAGCAACATTCCTATCTTTTCTCCTAGCCTTCAGATCTTTAGACTGGAGGACCAGAAAGACTGTACAGTGAGTAAAGTGTTTGCTTGCACTCAACCAACTTCAGTTTGATACCTAGCATTCCATATGGCCCTTAAGCACCATCAGGAGTGGTTCCTGAATGCAGAGCCAGAAGTAACTCCTGAATATTGCTGGGTGTGTTCTCCCCTCAAAAACAAAAAAATAGGGGCTGGAGCAATAGCACAGCGATAGCGTGTTTGTCTTGCACACGTTGAACCCACGATGGACCCAGGTTTGATTCCTGGCATCCCATAGGGTCCCCTGAGCTTGCCAGGAGAAATTTCTGAGCGCAGAGTCAGGAGTAACCCATGAGCGCCGCTGGGTATGGCCCAAAAGCCAAAATAAATAAATAAATAAACAAACAAAAATCAACGAACCAACCAACCTATCAAACAGACTTTTAGGCTGGAATCCTCTGTATCACACTTGGGAAAGGACTCAGGAGTATATTGAATCTTTTTTCACTAGGTCTGAAGAGAGTTCTTTTCAGCTCATAAAAATCTAGAATCTTCATACAGAATTCTGGAAAAGCCTTCAGTAATTGCATAGCTTGTTCATAAAATAACATTGAGTAGGGTGTGTGTTCATGTGCATGCATGTGCATGCACAAAAGACTAGTTAAGGATTCTGTAATTGGAGAATGCTTTGTTTTGTTTGGGGGCCACTTTTGGCAGTACTCAGGGTTTACACATGGCGCTATGCTCAGGAATTGATCCTGGCAATCTAGCCGCTAGATTCTGGAAAGGACCTCAGGAGACAATATGTGGTGCCAGGGATCAAACCCAGGTCAGCCACATACAAGGCTCACTACACTATCCTCCAGATGGGGAATATTAGCCTCAAGTCTTTAAAACTTAGGGGGTATTTTCTTCTTTTTCTTTTTCTTGGGGGGTGGGTAGGGGGAACGGATCATATCCAGCTGTGCTCAGAAATTATTCCTGGCTCTGTACTTAGGAATCACTTTTTTTTTTGAGGGGGGGTTTTGGGCCACACCTGGTGACATTTAGGGGTTACTCCTGGCTATGCGCTCAGAAGTCACTCCTGGCTTGGGGACCATATGATTTGCCGGGGGATCGAACCACGGTCGTCCTAGACTAGCGCTGGCAAGGAAGACACTTTACCTCTAGCACCACTTCATCGGCCCCAGGAATCACTCTTAACAGTGCTCCCTAGCCACTCTGACACATTAGATTCCCTTTCTTAAATTTTAATTTATTTGGGCCCGGAGAGATAGCACAGCAGTGTTTGCCTTGCAAGCAGCCGATCCAGGACCAAAGGTAGTTGGTTCGAATCCCAGTGTCCCATATGTCCCCTGTGCCTGCCAGGAGCTATTTCTGAGCAGACAGCCAGGAGTAACCCCTGAGCACTGCCGGGTGTAGCCCAAAAACCAAAAAAAATTTTTTTAATTTATTTTAATTTTTATTTTAGGCACCCTGATGATAAGTGATGCAAACTTTTTGCTTTGTTTTGTTTTGGCCATACCCGTTGACTCTTAGAAATCGCTCCTGCCTTGGGGGACCATATGGGACGCCAGGAATCAAACCAGGTCCATCCTGCATTAGCTGTAGGCAGGCAAATGCTGTGCTAATGCTCCGGCCCCTCTTTTACCCATTTTTTAATGAGATTGGTTATTTTTGTTTTATAAAATCCTACCAGTGCTTTATATATCTTGCATATCAACCTTTTCTCAGATGAATGAAGGAATATATTTTTGTAGGGTGTTTTTTTATTCTAGCCCAGGGGTGGCGAACAAGTTTGGCACAAAGAGCCAAAATGTGTGTGTGTGTGTGTGTGGTTTTTTTTTTTCCGGTCACACCCGGAAGTGCTCAGGAGATACTCCTGGCTCCATGCTCAGAAATTGCTCCTGGCAGGCATGGGGGACCATATGGGATGCTGGGATTCGAACTGATGACTTTCTGCATGAAAGGCAAACGCCTTACCTCCATGCTATCTCTCCAGCCCCAAAGAGCCAAAATTTTAAACTGTGAGTCAGAGAGCCACACCGCGCAGTGACCTGCCAAAACAGACAAACACTCACACAAAAGCATCTAATTTTAACAATAATATATTAACACATATTGCATTTTGCCATTTTGAGAAAGGGTAAAAATCCCGCAGTGATGGTGAGGGTGTGCTGCGTCCTCCACACTAAGAACTCACAGCAAGATGTGATCCAACATGTGACACATGGATTCCCCCCCCTCACTGGCCCGTGCAGTTGTTCCCGAGGGATGGGAGACTGGAGGACGCAGCCTGGGGTCGGGGCTCGGAGATCTCTCCTCAGAGGTCGCTCCTCAAAAGCAGCAGAAAAAAATCCAAACTTGGTAAAGAGCCACAGTATACAAAATGATGAGAAGAGGCATTCATTTTGGCCGGGAGCCACATGCGGCTCGAGAGCTGTGTGTTTGCCACTCCTGTTCTAGCCATTGTTTTCTTAACTGCAGATAGGTTCTGTTTTTTCTTTTTAATAATGTTTTTAATATTTTATTTTATTTTAATTTTTTATATTTTATCATCAGTTTACAATATTATAGAATACCAGGGTCAGTACTTCACTCTGAATGTATAAAACACTGTACCTACCAGCTAAAAAGTTAAGATTTGGATCCTTCTCCAGCTGAAGATTAAACCCAGTCCTCATGCATGCAAGGCATATGCTTTAATGTTGAACTTTTTACTATGTCCTCTTTTAAATTGTCTTTTAAATTGATGGTGTCTTCTGTTGAAGGGGCTTTTCTGGATCTGTGCTCTAGGAGGATGTAACTAACCTTCAAGAATTTAGGGGACTTTGGGCTAGAGCCATAGCACAGTGGTAAGGTGTTTGCCTTGTATGCGGCCAACACAGGATGGACCCTGGTTCGAATCTCGGCATCTCATATAGTCCCCCATGCCTGCCAGGAGCGACTTATGAGTGCAGAGCCAGGAGTAACCTCTGAGTGCTGCCAGATGTGACCCACAAACAAACAAACAAAAAGAATTTAGGAAACTTAATTGGCAGGTTAAGAAAAGGAACTAGGGGGCCGGAGAGATAGCAAGGAGGTAAGGCGTTTGCCTTTCATGCAGAAGGTCATCGGTTCGAATCATGGTGTCCCATATGGTCCCCCGTGCCTGCCAGGAGTAATTTCTAAGCATGAAGCCAGGAGTAACCCCTGAGCACTGCCGGTGCAAAAAAAAAAAACAAAAACAAAAAAAAAGAAAAGAAAAAGAAAAAGAACTAGAAGTCAAAGCTTGGAAAAGAAGAGAATTAAACTCAGGGACTTTCTCCCACAATCTAGGCACACGCGCGCGCGCGCACACACACACCAACACACACACACACACACACACACACACACACACACACACACACAAACTCATTGGGGTCTCTCCCTGGCTAAAGGACCTCAGTCTCACCACCATTTCTCATTCAAGAGAACTCTTTTAGAGAAGTCTACTCTGTGGGTGAGCCATGGGACTTGGCTGGGTGACAAAGGTTTTCATCAGTACATCTGGTTCCTGTCTGAGTTCCCTCCCCCACACACAAATGACTTTTGAAAGGCTTCTCTTTAGTCACCACAAAGGAGCTTAATGACGCTGTCAAATTTCCCCCTGAGCAACACTTTCATATACTTACTCTTCTAGTCCTCATCTTACTGGAACTTTCCAGGTCATTCAATAGGGTCCATGGCCCTCTCATTTTTAAACTCTATTTTCTTGCTTTTATCACACCCCCACCTAATTTCCTTCCAATTTCTCTGACCTTTCCTTATCTATCTCCGTTGCCAGTTTCTTCTTCTCTAACTGATCTTAAGTATCTATGTTCCTTAAGGTCTGTCTTGTCATCTCTCTCTACCTGCTCTAGACTATTTTATCCACTACTATCTCTATGCCCCCAGCTCCAAACTTTTACTTCATTCTGGTCTTATCTCTGAGTTCCATATCTGTATGATTATGATTTCAGATTCAATATATTCAAAGCAGAGCTCAGAACCTATGCTTGAGGCTCTTTTTCTTCTATCTCTGTCTCTGTAACAGAAGATGACTTGATAGCAGTTATATGTGCTGGAAACAGAGGACTAACCTTGACTCACCCCTAGCTCTTCATCATGTATGAACCATGCCGATAAAGGTGTCAGTTTCATCCACCCCTCTCAACTAATCAAGTCTAGGTCAAGTCCAACTCTTACTCAGACAATATTAAAACTCTTAATTATGTCTTGTGTTTTATTTTCCAGCTCCCTTTGTCATTGTTATTCTTGTTGTCATTGTGGTGACCAGTTGAATTGCAGTGCTCACTTACTTGGCTGTGTGATGCACCAGTCCCTAGCTTTATTGCAAGAGATCACACTAGACAATGCAATGCAGTGCTGGAAATAAAATTTCTAACCCCATGACAAGGACACTACCTCTGACTCATTTCTGGGTGTGACTTCACATTTAAAGGTATATGCAACCATTAGGACATGAACTACTGCTGATCGTAGGGTGTAGAAAATTTGAAAACCACTGTCTACTGCCTGAGTTATAATTGCTGGTCCTTGGATTCATATGAAGGGCAGGTGCTGGTCTGCAGGTGAAAAAGGTTAAGAAACATTGAGGGGGGGGGGGCCAGAGTGTTAGTACAGCAGTAGGGCGTTTGCCTGGCAAGCAGCAGATCCAGGACAGATAGCAGTTCGAATCCCGGCACCCCACATGGACCCCCAAGCCAGCCAGGAGTGTTTTCCGAAGAAGAGCCAGGAGTAACCCCTGAGTGCTGCCAGGTGTGATGCAAAACCCAAACAAACAAACAAACAAACAAAACATTGGGACAGATGGTGTTTTCCTTCTCACAATCTTTCAGGAATTGGTTATTTTGCTTCAATCAGAGCCAAGATTCTTGGTGGCTTCTTCTTCCTTTTCTTTCACCCTTATATGCAACATTTATATGCTGATTTTGTTCAGTGCCTTGATCATAGCAAATACATATCTCAAGACCTCTTCCTTCTCACGTATTGTACCCATCTCCTGAGGTCTTGGCTTCCACAACATCTCCCAAGTCTGTCTTTCCATTCTCAACTCTTAACTTCCCTGAATGTTCTCAGTGCATGCATACTTTTCCTCCTAATAGAACCTATAATAATTGATGAGTATTCATGTTCATACTCAACCAAATATGAATTCAAGAAGGGCAGAGGCCATATATTTTATCATCAATGTTTGTGATTAGTAGAGATCTGACCTTTTGTTTTGTTTGTTTGTTTGTTTATACCCAGCGGTACCTGGGGGTTACTACATTTAGAAATCGCTCCTGATAGGCACAGGGGACCACATGAGATGCTGGAGATCGAACCTGGGTCAGCCATGTGCGAGGCAAATGACCTACCCACTATGCTATCCTGCCAGCCCTCCGGCCTTGACATTTATGAAATGGAAACTTTCCTTCAACTTCTTTGCTGACTGAGTTTTTAGTGTCTGATAAATCAGACACTCATTCTCTTTCAAGGTCTTCCCCCTAAGTCCTGATATAACAAACAAGGATAGCTTAACAAATTTACTTTTTTCACTTGTTTGTGACAGGAGGGAGCTAAACACAAGACTATCCAACAAAACCAGCTAGCTGGGAGGGACAGAATGGTGAAAGAGGTTATTAGGGTAAAACTGGTATTTTGCAAGTGATGAGACAGAACACTTACACAGAATGAAAATGCAAGCTTGCAAATTCTGTCCCAGGGAACAGAAAAGGGGAACTGGGTGAGGAATGATCCAATGAAGGGGGTTGGGGTGTAAGAGAAGCTGAGAAAAGGTCCAACTGGTGTTTTAGAAATTGCTACTTAGCTTTCACATCTGCTGTCACCAGATGGTGAGCAGTGATCTCTCTGGCTAACTAAGGCAAGACAGAAAGGAATAATGCTTCCCTGGGTTTAGGAAAACACAAACTCTGTCTGGAGAGGAATAATTTACCAGGTAATAATTACCATGCTCTATTCTTTTCTCTTTACCTCTATCTTATCTCTCCTCTCTGACTCACCCACCCTTGCAATTCTCCCACCTCCATGTCTATCTCTGTCTCATTCTCTTTTCCCCTCTCAGATCTTATCTTTGTTCTCTTATGGCACTTTATTGATATTCTGTTAAAAGAGTGGCCTAAGAGGGTGAGAGAGATAGCTCTTGGGCCTGGAGTGCTTGTATTGACTGTGCTTGCTCTCAGTTCAGTCCAGGACCCACATGACAGTGTACCTGGTGACCTTCTGAGACTAGGACCTTATCATTGGACCTGAGTGCTGAGCTCTGCTTTAAGCACTAAGCTTTATATAGTATAGGGCTAAGAGGCATGTCTTGCTTAAAGTCCATCCAGGTTTGACCCCAGTACCACATAGTTCCCTGAGCACTGCCAGGTATCCCCAGAACTGAAGAATCTGAGCAGCACCAATTCCTTGGGCCCTGGCACTGAACTGCTGATTGAGTTGGGCCCTCTAAGGACCATACACCTCAAAAGGGAATCTAGATTAGTGACAATCTTCATTCACTCTCTCCAGGATGTCACCAACATAAGTATTCAACACAAATCAGTCCAGATGAGGGAATAAATAAAATGTGGCATGGGGGCCAGAGCATATGACTGATCTGTATTCCAACCCAACATACATTGTAGTCCTCCAAGCGATGGGTGTAACTCAAAAAAACAAAAATAAAATAGTAAGTTCTAAAATGTGGCACATGCATACAATAAATAGTATTCATGCATTTTTTTCAAAAGGAATGAAGTATTAATACATGCTACAACTTTGAGAACAGACTAAATGAAATAAACTAGTCACCCAAGACTACCTATTAGGGTACGAAGTGATAGCACAGTGGTAAGGGTGCTTACCTTGCATGCAGCCTACCCAGGACAAATGGTTCGAATCACAGCATTCCATACGAGCCTGCAAGAGTGACTTCTGAGCACAAAGCCAGGAGAAACTCCTGAGCACCACCGGGTATGACCTAAAAAACAAAACAGAACAAAAAGACTACCTATTAGTGGCCATGGACGCAACTCAAGTGGAAGAGCTGCTTACCTTGTATGTTATAAGGCCCTGGGTTGAATCCCCAGCAAACCACCCTCACTCCATGCACTTAATACCTTTGATGGTGGTCTTCACAACCGTCTTTTTTTTTTTTTAAGACAAGACCATACTCTATATATCAGTACATTTATATAGTGGTTAGGCAAATTCATAGCAAAAGAAGCTAGACAAGATTTGTAAAGGGTTGAAAAAAGGAAGTGGGAGTGACTTTTAAAGGATATTTTCTTGGTAACAATGTTCTAGAATTAGGTAGTGATGATGTTTGTGACTATGTAAATGCAAGGAAAAAAATCACTGGGGATTTCTGGGGTGGGGAGGGGTCATACAGCCACGCTCAAGGATTACTCCTGGCTCTGTACTCAGAAATCACTCCTGGTAGGCTCAGGGAACCATATGGAATGCCAAACCACCTTTAGTCCTGGGTCGGCCGCATAAATGGTAACCCCCCCCTACCACTGTGCTATCTCTCCAGCCCCAATGGGGATTTTTTAAAATTTTGGTTGATATTGTTAATTCTGGGCTCAGTGCAAAGGTAGCTCCCAAGCAGTGCTCAAGGTACCAAAATGGTGTGGGAACCAAACAAGGTCTCATGAGCTATGATTATACTGACAAACCCATATCTAATTTCTAAATGTTGTGGAAAGAATTTTTTTTTTGGGGGTCTCACCCGGCAGTGCTCAGGAGTTACTCCTGGCTCCATGCTCAGAAGTCGCTCCTGGCGAGCACGGGGGACCATATGAGACGCCGGGATTCGAACCGATGACCTTTTGCATGAGAGGCAAACGCCTTACCTCCATGCTATCTCTCCGGCCCCGTGGAAAGAATTTTTAAATCAAAAACTGACCCTAGGAGGCCGGGAAGGTAGAGGTAAGGTGTCTGCCTTGCAAGCGCTAGCATAGGACGGGCCGCGGTTCGATCCCGGTGTCCCATATGGTCCCCCCAAGCCAGGGGCAATTTCTGAGCGCTTGGCCAGAAGTAACCCCTGAGCGTCAAACGGTGTGGCCCAAAAACAAACAAACAAAAACAAACAAAAAAAAAATCTGACCCTAGACCTCAGATACAAGCTCTACCATGGGGCTACACCTACAGCCCAGAGATATATTATTTAAAAGCAAATTTCTGGGTGCCTGGCCTATAGAGTACAGCGGGTAGGACGTTTTGCCTTGAATGAGGCCAAACCAGGGCTCGATCCCTGGCATCCCATTACCATTTGTTCCCGGGAGCAAAGTCAGGAGTGATTCTGGAATGCAGAGCCAATGACTGAGTACCGCCAGATGTGGCCCTCAAAACCAAAAATATGTTTTTAATTTATTTTTTAAATGCATCACGTAGTTGAATAACTGATCATAACACATATGTGTTAGGAAGTCCACAAACAACATAATTTAAAAAAATAGAAAATAGAAATAAAACTAAAGAGATGGAAGAGAAAGAAGAAAAAAGAGCAGTAGCAAGTATATTTTTGAAAATCATTAAAACAAGAAATATTTTTTTTAAAAAAAAAGCGAATTCCGTCTTCATGAGTTACAATCTCAATTAAAATCAAATTAAGCATTCAGCAAATTTCAGCCTTCAAAGAGACCCCCCTCTCTGCCACACTGGAAGCACAGAAGCAGCCTACCGAGCAAGGCAAGGCCCGGAAGATCTCCGGATGCTCCTGGACCAAAATCTGACCACGCCCCTGGAGGCAGGAAGTCTCTGCTTTGGAGAACGCTAATTGGCTGAGCCACCAGATTGGACGGGCAGTAAAAAACCCTCGAGGGAGGGAGGAGGAGGAGGAGGAGGAGAGGTGGAGTCGCGCAAGCTTTAATCTCGCGAGATTTTGCCACTTCCTCATTTCAGGGCCGGAGCGGCGTCGGGGGCTTTCCGTCTTCACTTCCGGCTCGGCGCAGACTGCGCCCTCAGCTCCAGCCGTGCTCGGGCTTGAACGCTGCTCCGCTGCCTCTCCGGGTTTCCCGCGCCGTCTCGGGATCCTGAGCGCAGGGGGGCTCGCGGCCCCTCCCCTGCGAGTGTGGACGATGAGCTTCCTCTTGTGAGTGGAGGGAGGCGAGGGCGCCGCCGCGGTGGTGGGGGTCCCGGAGGTCGCGGGAAGCTCCGGGGATAAGTGTGTGCCCGGTCCGGGAGGTCACGGGAGGTCACAGTCCTGGGTGGGGGGGGGAGGCTGGAGGGTCGAGGACCATGGAGATGAAGGCCGCGGTGGGCTAGAGAGGCTCCAGCTCGGCGGAGTCTTCAAACTTTTCTGCCCCAGCGCCCCCAGAGGGCGGAGGACCCGGCGGGGGCGGGGCCCAGGCCCGGGCTAGAGCCTCCTTGCAAGTGTCCAGCCGACTTAAAGCTTTTAATTTATTTTTTTGTTTTTAGTTTTTGGGCCACACCCGGCGGTGCTCAGGGGTTACTCCTGGCTGTCTGCTCAGAAATAGCTCCTGGCAGGCACGGGGGACCATATGGGACACCGGGATTCGAACCAACCACCTTTGGTCCTGGATCGGCTACTTGCAAGGCAAACGCCGCTGTGCTATCTCTCCGGGCCCGGAGCTTTTAATTTTATCTTTTTATTTTTTATTTTATCTTTGTGGTTTTTTTTTTTTTTTTTTTTTTGCCCAGATGGGATGCCAGGATTCCAACCACCATCCGTCCTGGGTCGATTGCAGCATGCAAGGCAAACGCCCCAACTTGGAGCTTTTTTTAAATTTACTCCACCGAGTGTTAGATTGCAAAATCCTTCCCTCAGCGGGGGAAATCCGGTTCTGGGGAAAACTCAGTTGCAGTTGAGCTATGTCCTGTTCTGCTACAGCCCACCTTGTAGATAGATTCCTGGTTGGAGATCTTCCCGTTCCTAGTCCCCAATGAGACTTAACATTTTAGGAAATGTTTGTGAATTTTCTCTGATCATTTCTTCTATTTCTTTATTTCCTCGGGTTGCACTGGGGCTCGAACTCAGGGCCTCCTGGCACCTGCAAGGCAAGTACTCTTACCGCTGTGCTCCGTCCTCCGTTTTGATTTTTTCTTTAGCCAACTTAAAGCTTGCAGAAGCTTGGCTCGCTCTTCTCTTCCTGCCAGTTTTGTTTGCCAGTGTCTCGCTCTCGCTCTGCCTGTTTGTGGCTCGTTGCTTCACTGTGCTGTGTGGGTGAATGTATTTTCCATGTCAAGTTTTAAGCATCCACCCTCCTGCTTTTGTGGGTTTGGCTTGGGAGCCACGCCCCGACGTGCATTCATGGCTGGGCTGAGGGTTGATGTTGGCTGAGTTGGGGGTCTGTAAGGGGGGTTTGCAGTGCTGGAGACTGACTGTCCAGGACTTCCTGCATGCAAGGCATGTGCCCCAGTCCTTTGAACTTGTCACCTTGGCCCCAAGATTTGAAGTGTTCATAACCAGAACTTAGCTACCCAGTTTTTACTGTGAAACTTAAATTCTTTATAGCATAGTGCTATTATAATATAGCAACTACTAAGAATATCTTTATTCATTTTTTTTGGTCCTTGGGTTATTTTCCTAAGGACACAGTCTTCCAGTACAACTACCATGTCCTACCTTGTCTAGAAGTTGGTACAATTTTGGTGGTGGGGGGGGGGTTTGGGTCACAGCCGGCAGTGCTCAGAGGTTACTCCTGGCTCTACGCTCAGAAATCGCTCCTGGCAGGCTCTGAGGACCATATGGGATGCCGGCATTCGAACCACCGTCCTTCTGCATGAAAGGCAAACGCCTTACCTCCATGCTATCTCTCCGGCCCCAAGTTTGTACAATTTTGATTTTAGTTGCAAATGTGCATGTTAATTAGAACAATAGCTTATTCCTCCAGTCTTTTTTTGTTTGTTTTTCGGGCCACACCCGTTTGATGCTCAGGGGTAATTACTCCTGGCTAAGCGCTCAGAAATCGCCCCTGGCTTGGCCCCCCCATATGGGACGCCTGGGGATCAACCGGTCCTTCCTTGGCTAGTGCTTTCAAGGCAGACACCTTACCTCTAGCGCCACCTCGACGACCCTTCCTCCAGTCTTTTTTATTAAACATCAGCTCACTTAAAAATAATGTTTAGTGATGAATTTGTGGATGATTGGTTGATTTGTGGAACCTCGGTATTTTATTTCTTTCAGTGTTTTGTTTGTTGAGGAGCATATGCGTTTTCGCTCTATTATAAATGCTGCTGTTGTGAAGTTCTGTTTACAAGTTTTTGTATGAATGCGTATATTCATTTTTTGTGTGAATACACGTAAAAGTGGAATTGCAGATTTATTTGGTAGATGTTTGACTTTTTGAAGTACTGACTTTTCAAAGATTACACCATTTTACAGTTCCAGCAATATTATGAAAGTTATAATTTTCCAGCCTCCTTAAGATGAAAACATTTTTATTGTTGTTTTATTTTGGAACAACACCCAGAAGTACTCTGGGTTACACTTGGCAGTGCTTGGTGGATCATATTGGATACCAGGAATCTAACCTGGGTTAAATAAAGCAAGGCAAATGACCATACCCACTATACTATTACTATTACCCCCACACTTTTTGTTGTTTTATTTGGGAGTTAAGATCCAGCAATGCTCAGGGCTTACTCCTGGCTCTGCACTCAAGAATTATTCCTAGCATTACTGTGGGACACTACAAGTTGTCAGGAAGCAAACCCACCTGGCCATATGCAAGGCAAGTGCCTTATCTTCTGTACTATCTCTGCGTACCAAAAAATTTTTTTTTTGGTTTTTGGTTTTTGGGTCACACCCGGCGGTGCTCAGGGGTTACTCCTGGCTGTCTGCTCAGAAATAGCTCCTGGCAGGCACGGGGGACCATATGGGACACTGGGATTCGAACCAACCACCTTTGGTCCTGGATCGGCTGCTTGCAAGGCAAACGCTGCTGTGCTATCTCTCCGGGCCCCAAAAATTTTTTTCACTTGAGCCACACCCATCGGTTTTCTGATTATTCCTGGCTCTGCTCTCAGAAATCACTCCTGGCAGGCTCTGAGGACCATATGGAATGCTGTGGATTGAACCCTGATTGGCTGTGTGCAAGGCAAAATGCCCTACCCACTGTGTTATCACGTTAAGTACCTACTTTATATTATATGTATTTTTAGGTAGACAAGATGTGTATTTGCTGAAAGTTGGAAATTGTCTTTTCTATTATAATCACCCAGCAATTTAAATTTGCATTTTTATTAAGATCAGTGAGTTGGCCGTCCTTTGACCATTTTTGTTTTGTTTTGGAAGCATGTTCAACAGTAATGAAAGCCCTACTTCTGATGTGGTTTTCTCATTGACCACCCATACTGTGGTCAGGGGGTGGGGACCATGTAGTTTCAGGGATCAAACCTGGGTCTTCTGCTTGCAAAGCATGCATAAGGATTTCTTTGGTTTATTTGAAGGGGGGTATTGGGGTTTGAGTAAGCCTGGCGCTTACTCGTGGCTCTGTGCGGAAGGATCAGTCATTACTGGCAGGCTCATAGAATATTATAAGATCATACTCAAAAAAAAAAAAAAAAAAAAGATCATACTCAGTTCTGCCATGTACAAAGCAGGAACCCTACCTGCTGTATCTCTCCAGCCCAGTGCTTTGAGCTATCTCGCCCTTTGATCATTTTTTTCAGTTAGATTATTTGTTTTTTTGGTTTTGGGAAAGAATTCTTTTTTTTTTTTTTTTTTTTTTTGGTTTTTGGGCCACACCCTGTGACGCTCAGGGGTTACTCCTGGCTATGCGCTCAGAAGTTGCTCCTGGCTTCTTGGGGGACCATATGGGACGCCGGGGGATCGAACCGCAGTCCGTCCTAGGCTAGTGCAGGCAGGCAAGGCAGGCACCTTACCTCCAGCGCCACCGCCCGGCCCCTAGGGAAAGAATTCTTTACTGAATACAAGCTTGTTTGGATTTGTTTTAGGGCCACATCAGTTGTGCTAGAGGCTATCAGACAATACCTGAGCTCAGAAGGCCCGGGGAACCACTCATGTACATCACAGGTCTGCTGAAGTGCTTACATTAGCTCACCAGAGATCACACTCACAGGCACTTGCCGGGTATTATTTCCCTTTTTGTGGTGCTTGCACATATGCAGACAGGATTTTGCTTAGTACAGTATAGGAAATCAGGTATTTGCTCTTGTGACCATAGGCTGGCAAGGGAGACATTCAGAATCATTGCTCTGTGCTAGCCCAGAGTTTTGAGGTTTTTCTATGTCACTACAGGACTTGTTCATAACCAGATGGCATTTGTTATGAGACTAATGCCAGTTCATTTCTCTATTAATGAGCTGTAGGATTGTTTCCAGATTTTTACCATTAAAACCATTAAAGCTCTGAAGAGTTAGCTTGGTAGGCTGAGTGCATGTGTTGCATGCAGAAGACCTGGGTTTGATCCCCAGCACCCTTAACTAAGCTGGACCCCAAAACCAAAAAAAAAATCTGAAAAACATCTCCTTATTCAATACCACCATATCAACCTTCCTAAATATTATACATTTGTTATATTAAAACGTTAAATTCTAACTTATGCCACTCAGATTGAGGAATAGTGTTTTTTTGTTTGTTTGCTTGTTTAGTTATGTTTTGAGCCACACATGGCGGCACTTAGAGGTTACTCCTGGCTCAGTGCTCAGAAATCTCTCCTGGCAGGCTCAAAGAATCATGTGGGATGCCTGGGAGCAAACTCCCTAATGCTAAGCTATCACTCTGGCCCCAGAGGAACAATATTTTAATTGACAGCTTTTGAGATGTTCATTACTAATTATGTGTTTAACAGTTTTCTATCTATTCCTTCTTTTAAAGTGTTCTCTATCTGGGCAGGAGTGATAGCACAGCGGTAAAGTGTTTGTAGCACAGCGGTAAAGTGTTTGCCTTGCAGGTGGCCAACACAGGGCATAGCCTGGTTCGATTCCCAGTATCCCATATATTCTGCTGAGCCTGCCAGGAGTGATTTCTGAGTGCCGCCGGGAGTGACACCCCCCCCCCCCCAGATAATAATAATAATAAAGTGTTCTCTTTTTGACCTCACCGAGTGGTGTTCAGGACTTAATCCTTTCTCTGTTCTCAGGGATCACTCCTAGAGGTACTTGTGGGAACCTTAAGGAGTGCCCGGGACTGAACTTGGGTTGAGCATGTGCAAGGCAAACACCCTACTTGCTGTACTATTGCTCATACTCCTTCTTACTTTTTTTCTTAACATAGTATCTAAATTACAGTTAATCCTTACGGTAATATTACTATATAGTAATATATAGTAATCTCTTTATTGTTACAAATAATATTTTTCTTTATTATAAATCTGCTCTGTTAAGTAGTTTTTAGCTATGTTTAAAATGATCTTATGGATGGTATGAGATAAAAGTAAATAATAAAAAGAGGCTAAGGTTCTATCTCAGTGGTAGAGTGTATGCCTTTTGTGCTTGAGGACCTGGGTTCAAACCTCAGCCCCACAAAAAAGAAAAGAAAGTTAAAAAAAATACTTTTCTCCTATAATAAATCTCATTTTCCCTGTGGAAGGTGTAAGTCTTACTTTTGTGGTTTGCTTTGTTGGCATCACAATTTTTTTTTGATAGAGAAAATTGGATTTGGGCTATGAGAACCCTAGGTGACCTCCCTTACCCTAAGGTAGGTAGAAATTGGAACCTAAAGTTGATTTCTACAGTCAGAATTAAAGGCAGATCCGGAATCAAGTATTCTTTATCTAGAAGAACTACAATCCAGGTTTTTCCTTCTTTTGTAATAGAAAATGTCCTTTCTATTACAGTAAACTGCTTCATAGTACATAGTTAAGCCGCGTTCTGTGTGTAATTGTTTCTTTGTGAGGAAGAATATTTTATTGTACTCTCTTACTATGTCACTTCTCAGTTTCTCACTCCTCAAACCTCTACCATCCTGGCATCTTTTATTGGATAAAAAATATTTTTTTCTAGAAAAAATAAGATGCCTAAAGTATGTATTTTGTTTCTGCCAGAAAATTAATATATCTCTCCACTCCCAACTTTTAACCTAACAGCAGTAGCCGCTCTTCTAAAACGTTCAAACCAAAGAAGAATATTCCTGAAGGATCTCATCAGTATGAACTCTTAAAGCATGCGGAAGCAACTCTGGGAAGTGGGAATCTGAGACAAGCTGTTATGTTGCCGGAGGGAGAGGACCTCAATGAATGGATTGCTGTGAACAGTAAGTTTTTTTAATAATGGTCAACTCTGCTGACTTACAAGAACATTTTTTCTTTTTTTTGTTTTGTTTTGTTTTGGTTTGGTTTTGGGTCACACCCAGCAACTCTCAGGGATTACTCTTGGCTCTACGCTCAGGAATAGCTCCTGGCAGGCTGGCGAACCACATGGGATGCAGGGATTCGAACCACTGTCCTTTACCTTGCAAGGGAAACGCCCTACCTCCATGCTATCTCTCTAGCCCCAAGAACATTTTTTCTGAAATTTTTTTGATGAATTTTCTTTTATAGGGATGAGTTATAACTGATAATAATATAACAGGTAGCTTGTGTGGTTAAGAACTGAAGAGAAATGGTAAGTACTTTAGGATCATTTCAGCAGGTACTGTTGATGAAGATAATCTGTCCTCCTAATAGTGTAAACCCCCCGCCCCTTGATCTGCTGCAAAGAGAGGAAAGTTCAGTCTATAGTTAGGTACATGTTGGAAATGACTTTGGAGTTGTCAGAGGAAATTGAAATATCTGGAGGAAACAGGGTCGCTTCAACTGAAAGTTACTCTTGAGTTTCAGGAAGTGAGGGTGAGACAGACAAATATACAGATTTCGCTTTCAGTTGAGTCTCTATTCTGAGATGAACTCAGTTCTGGGAAGTCAGGGTTAACTCTTAGAAATCTTTTATAATTTTTATTTTATTTTATTTTACTTTTATTTGTTTTTTTTGTTTGTTTGGTTTTTGGTTTTTGGGCCACACCCGTTTGATACTCAGGGGTTACTCCTGGCTATGCGCTCAGAAATCGCCCCTGACTTGAGGGGACCATATGGGACGGCGGGGGATCGAACCACGGTCCTGATCCTTGGCTAGCGCTTGCAAGGCAGACACCTTACCTCTAGCGCCACCTTCCCAGCCCCAATTTTTTTTTTATTTTCTAATGAATTTTTTGAAAAGCATGCAACAGTAAAGAAACTAGTACACTGAATTTCCAAGTTTCTCTCCTCTTCAGCAATATTCAGTGGTCAGTGTATCCATCTGTATCCTACTGTGATTTTTTTGAACTAAATTCCATGTTATTTCATCTTTATTTCTTTAAGATAGTATCTTTTTTTTTTGGTTTTGGGGCCACACCTGGCGGTGCTCAGGAGTTACTCCTGGCTGTCTGCTCAGAAATAGCTCCTGGCAGGCACAGGGGACCATATGGGACACCGGGATTCGAACCAACCACCTTTGGTCCTGGATCGGCTGCTTGCAAGGCAAACGCCACTATGCTATCTCTCCAGGCCCAAGATATTATCTTTAAGATAAGATAGTCCCCCTTTTAAAGACAGTGACAATATATACCGTATTTTTTAATATATTTTTTATTTAAGTAACATCATATTTGGGTTGCAGTCATAACCAGAACACCCATTTTTTGTAAGCAAATACACAATGTTCAGTTTTTCTGATGTCTTACAAAAGTTCCTCTTTTTTAAACAAATTTATGGTTCGTTTGGGACTCAGTAAGGTCTTTACATAGTTTCTTGTTTTATACTTCTCCCCAACCTCCACCCTGCATTCTTTTCCATTGTTATGAACTTGTTTGTGATCATTACTGGAGGTCATAAACTTAGTTGCATCACTTGCAAATACATGGTGGTTGTACCTCAGAAATCATAGTTGTTATAGTGCCAGGTACTATAAATAGCATTGCCATTGGGTTTGCACTGAACATTTGGGGGGTGCCACAGATGAAACTCCTAGCCTCATGCCTGCAAGATCGGAAGGGGCACACTCACCTGATATCCCCAATCTCCTCTAAGTCTATTTTGTTGTTATTGTTGGAGAAGCCAGCTTGTTTACCACATAAGAATCTCCTGATTTAATCATCCAAGGCATCTGTTACTTTGGTCAGTCTCTTTTATTTCCTGTAATATTAGATTTGTAACAGTTTTATCTAATAGGACTTTCTGCAATGTGGAAAATGTTCCATATCTGCTCTGTGGATATTTAGCACATAAGTGTGAGTAGTGCTACTATGGCACACTACTTCAAAATTGATACTTTTGGGAGTAGGGAACCATACCTGGCTGTATTCAGGACTTACTCCTGGCCCTGCACTCAAATCCTGGGGCTCTGGAGACTATATGGGATGCTGGAACTTAAACCCAGGTTGGTCCCTAGACTATTGGTCTTGCCCCACCTCCCCACCCCGTTTTTTTTTTGGACTTTTGGGTTACATCTGGTGATGCCCTACCTCCATACTATCTCTCCGGCCCCTAACCCTTCCTCCCCTTGCAAATCTTTTTTTTTTTTTTTTTTTTTTTTTTTGGTTTTTCGGGCCACACCCGTTTGATGCTCAGGGGTTACTCCTGGCTAAGCGCTCAGAAATTGCCCCTGGCTTGGGGGGACCATATGGGACGCCGGGGGATCGAACCGCGGTCCTTCCTTGGCTAGCACTTGCCTTGCAAGGCAGACACCTTATCTCTAGCGCCAGCCCCCCTTGCAAATCTTAAATGTAGTAGGAGACAACTGAAATCTTAAACTGCTTCTCCTTTTAGTCACTTAGGATACCATACATCATGGCACAGCTGGAAATTCTACTGTGCCTTTTAATAGAATGATAGAGATAGTTAAAATGATTCTGAGCTCACAGATCACCCCAGAAACAGGTGATCTCTGGGCCACATTTTGAAAATAGCTGCTTTAGACCAGCATTCTTAAACTTTTTTACACCTGTGGATCCGCACTTATCTGCACATAGGTCTGAGAACTAGCAGCTATCGCCAAGGCTGTAGACTACTAGTGATTCTCAGCCTTTTTATTCCTGCTCACTGGCACTTAAAGACTAACTGATTTAGAACCATAAATCAGCATGCTATCTTGTTGGCTTTGTTTCCAATGAATAGTCAATGCCTACAAGTTACTTTCTTAGAAACATGATAGTACAGTGGGTAAGTTGCTCAGTTTGAACACATCTGACTCAAGTTTGATCCCTGGCATCCTTATTTCCCCCAGCCTGCTAGGAGTAAGCACAACCAGGTATGCCCCCCGCCCCAATGTATGATTAAGAGGAAAGTTGTTTATGAAGAGATTTGCATGAAATCATTTATTTAGGTTTTGAGGCCACACCCTATGGTGCTCCGGTTACTCCTGGCTCAGTGCCCTGAGATTGATGGAGATCAATCTCAGGTGGCGATGGGCATTTTTTAGACATTCTTCTTTTTAACTTTTTTTTGGAGCGGCCACACCCATTTGATGCTCAGGGGTTACTCCTGGCTAAGGGCTCAGAAATTGCTCCTAGCCTGGGGGGACCATATTGGACTGGGGGGGGGGTGATAGAACCGCAGTCTTTCCTCTGCTAGCGCTTGCAAGGCTGACACCTTACCTCTAGCACCACCGCTTCGGCCCCTGGACATTCTTTAGTATTTAGGTATTCTTTAGAAAACAATGTCTTCAGACTTTCCAAGATTTATAATAGTCCTCTGCAGAATAATGTGTATTATTCAGTTTATTGATTATTCTCTTCCTTTTTTTTTTTTTTTTTTGGTTTTTGGTTTTTGAGTCACACCCGGCAGCGCTCAGGGATCACTCCTGGCTCCACGCTCAGAATTTGCTCCTGGCAGGCTAGGGGGACCATATGGGATAACAGAATTTGAACCACCAGCCTTCTGCATGCAAGGCAAACAAACGCCTTACCTCCATGCTATCTCTCCAGCCCCTATTTTTTTCTTTAAAACTTTATTATTTATTGATTGATTAGTTTGGGGGCCACACCCAGCTATGCTCAGGGTTTACTCCTGTCTCTGCACTCAGAAATTGCCCCTGGCAGGCTGGGGGACCATATGGGATGCGGGAAATGAACCGGATCTCTCCCAGGTGAGCCGCATGCAAGTAAAATGCCCTATTACTGTGCTATTGCTCCAGCCCCACTCTCTTTCTTTTTATTACATGTCTTGCTGAAGCTCTTTAGGAACTCCATGCCTTACCTTGTTAATTTGTTGCCTTTTCTCTAAATCCTTAGCACTTACTCTATTGACATTTGAATCCTATCTTAAGATTCATCTCTTCAGCCAGAGACTCCTTTAGCGGAAGACTCCAAGAGAAGGGACATTGTCCTCTATGTTCTTTGGTATACATTAGTCCTCAAGATTTTTTTTTATTTTTAGTGGGCCATACTTGGCGATGCTCCTGGTTCCTTACTTAGAATCATTTCTGGTGATGCTCAGGGGATATGGGATCAGAAACCATATGAAATGCTGGGTATCAAACCCGGGTCATCTGCGTGCAGGGCAAGTATCCTGTATCCACTGTATTATCTCTCTGATCCCAGCCTCAAATTTTATTTATTTATTTATATATTTTTAATTTGGTGCTACACCTGGTGACACCCAGGGGTTACTCCTTACTGTGCTCAGAAATTGCTCCTGGCTTGGGGGACCATATGGGATGCCAGGGGATTCAACCAAGGTCCATCCTGGGTCAGCCGTGTGCAAGGCAAATGCCCTACTGCTGCACCAGTGCTTCGGCCACACCAGCCTCAAATTTTTATGGTGAAGTAGATTTATTTTCTTTTTTATTTTGTTTTGTTTTCAAGTCACATCTTAGTGCTCAGGGGTTTTCTTGGCTCTGAGCTCACTCTGAGCTCTTGGCAGGCTCAGGGGACTGTATGGGATGTCAAGGATTGAATCTAGTTACCCAACATCTCGTTTTTCATTCTGTTTTTAAACTGTTAAAATCTCATTAAAACTGACTATAAAATGTTACTTTAATATGACAAGTTAAAAAAAATTTCTGGTTGTTGAATTGTCTAAGGATTATCCAAAATGAATTTGATTTGTATATTGTCCATTTTCCTTCAACTGAGGATCTGATGAACTGTTAAAATTACTATGATTTTAATACCTTTAATGAAATTTTATTGTTATATCTTAGCTGTGGATTTCTTCAACCAAATCAACATGCTGTATGGAACCATTACAGAATTCTGCACTGAAGCAAGCTGTCCAGTCATGTCTGCAGGACCACGGTATGTATACAGCCATACATGTTTGAGTTATTGGGACAAATTTATTGTTAATAGGAATAAAACTATAAAGACTTTGTTTTTCTCGATTATGTGAAAGCAGTTTGTGTAAAACAGATTTTATGAGTTGAATTATTTTAGTTACTCTAAATTAGGTACTTAATTTTATAATTGCATTATAAATATAGATGCTCAATTATTGGAGTAAAAGTAAATTTGCATTAGGTTTAACATAAATTATAAGTTTTGGTTTTTGGGCCATACCCGGCGATGCTCAGGGGTTACTCCTGGCTGTCTACTCAGAAATAGCTCCTGGCAGGCACGGGGGACCATCTGGGACACCGGGATTCGAACCAACCACCTTTGGTCCTGGATCGGCTGCTTGCAAGGCAAATGCCAATGTGCTATCTCTCCGGGCCCATAAATTATAAGTTTTATTTTTAAATTAAGTTAATAGTTCTGTTTTTAACATATAAAGTATTTTTTAGAATATAAATTTCTCAAGAGATTTTAGTTGCCTTTTTTACATTTGATTTTTTTTCTTGTGCTTATTTAGTATTTAGAAATACTTCTTATAAGAAATTATCTGGGAAAGGTGCTTCCTTGTACACACACGCCCCTCTCACCAATGACATCCCAGGCGATCTCCTGAGCACCACCAGGAGTGATTCCAGAGTGGAGAGCCATGGGTAGCCCCTGAGCACCACTACACCCATTTGTTTGGGTGTGGCAACAAAGTAAAATTCAAAAGTGATCTGACTTACAGATGCTAAGTTAGTATTTTTTTATTATAATACTTTCTAGAATACTGAGTAATAATTTCAGGTGTGGTAGAATTCATGGTTTTTTGTTTTGTTTTGTTTGTTTTTTTGGTTTTTGGGTCACACCCGGCAGTGCTCAGGGGTTACTCCTGACTGCTCAGAAATAGTTCCTGGCAGGCACAGGGGACCATATGGGACACCGGGATTCGAACCAACCACCTTTGGTCCTGGATCAGCTGCTTGCAAGGCAAACGCCGCTGTGCTATCTCTCCGGGCCCAGAATTCATGTTTTATTGGTTTCCTTCCAGTCTTTTTTTTCCTTAGTGATTGATTTCATATAATGATAGATGGTATCAAGATATATAACACTGGGGGAATTCTTTTTCAATTTGCTGTAAGTATAAAGGGGAGAGGGGACAAGGTCCTTATTGATTTTATAGTCCTTTTTTAATTATACTATTTTGAGAGGGATGTCTTTGTATGTTTAAAGTTTAGTTCTCGAAATAAGTTCAATTCCTTAAAGCAATAAAAATAGTGACCAGAAATAAAGATATTGTCTAATAAAATAAAATAAAAAGTGACCAGAGCGATAGTAGAGCAGGTAGGGTATGGCTGGCTGGGTTCTATCCCAGGCATCGTATATGGTCTCTTAAGCATCGCCAGGAGTGGCCAACAACAAACAAAAAGCAATTAAAAGAAGTAGGAAATTTTTATATGCTTAAATTCTTTACACAGTGAACTTGAGCATAAATCTTGATAGTCATTCTAGCTTAGTAAAGGTGGGGTATGGGAGGATGGTCTACGAATGTTTTTAGTAGGATTTTAACTGGCTGGCTGTACTGAAGGTGACTTGATAACCAGGGATCTTAGGATGTGGTGAATTCATTAGCCTCTACCCAGCTTCTACCACCTCTTGTCTAGCAGATAGGAATGTAGTTCCTGTTTCTTTCCCAGGACTATTATTGCAAGCAGCATCTATCTATTTGTCATTACCAACCAGTTTTATCCTTTTTATTTTTCAGAATTTCTTTTCCCCAATTAACTAATTTGTGGGGGGAGTTGTCAGGGAGGGAACAAAGGACCATGTAAGACACACATTCTAGAACTGAATTACATCCCTGCTCGTTTCTGATCATAATCATCTGAATATAGATGACTTAAGGGAGATGTCAGAATTCTTCAATAGATCCTTAAGTAATTTACTAGTTATAGGTAATTTCTCTCTCCAGTCCCTATAGGTAATTCCTATTGACAGATTTTGAATAGTTTTGATTGCAAATTTTAGGTTTGTCAGTGTTTTAAAAAACTTTGTCAGTAAAACGATTTTCTCCCCAGGTATGAATATCATTGGGCAGATGGCACAAATATTAAAAAGCCAATCAAATGTTCTGCACCAAAATATATTGACTATTTGATGACTTGGGTTCAGGATCAACTTGATGATGAAACCCTTTTTCCTTCTAAGATTGGTAAGTTGATGTTGTAGATTATTTTGTTTTTCTCTCCATTTTTTTAAGTGAAGTAAAATGGTGGTTGTTTTTGTTGTTGTTGTTGTTGTTGTTGTTGTTTGGTTTTTGGGCCACACCAGGCAGTGCTCAGGGGTTACTCCTGTCTATCGGCTCAGAAATAGCTCCTGGCAGTCACGGGGGACCATATGGGACACTGGGATTTGAACCAAACACCTTAGGTCCTGGATCGGCTGCTTGCAAGGCAAACACTGCTGTGCTATCTCTCCAACCCGTGAAGTAAAATAGTTTTATTTAAAGAGATGTGCTTAGAGAAATTGGGAGTGTGGGTAGGGAATTTGTGTTCAAGACAACAGATAATTCTCTAGAGCAGAAAAGTCTCTTAAGTGACTTAGGACAAAAGTTTTTTTTATAACAGTTTGGGCCAGTTTATTCATCTGAAATACAGCAAATTATTTGAAAAGTGTTTTTCTTAGATTGTATAAGTAATATGGTTTACAGCATTTGCCTTGTATAAGTTTAATCCTGGCAATTCATATGGTCTTTGAGCACTGCCAGTAATGTCCTTTAAGCACAGAGTCACAAGTAAGCCCTGAGCACAATTAGGTATAGTCCCCTCTCACTCACAGGAAGTGTTCCCTCAACCTGTGGCTATTTTTTTTAATAAATATCTTTATTTAAGCACCATGATTACAAGCATGTTTGTAGTTGAGTTTTAGTTATATATATAAAAAAAGAATACCCCCCTTCACCATTGCAACTATCCCACTATCAGTTCCTTCCATATCCCATATCCCTCTTCTCCCACCCCTTTCTTATATTCAAGATAGGCATTCTGTTTCTCTTACTCACTACCATTGTCCTGATAGTTGTTAGTGTAGTTTTTTCTCTAACTGAACTCACCACTTTTTGTGGTAAATTCTGTATCGTGGGCCAGACCTTCCAGCCCTCATCTCTATTGTCTCTGTATTATTACAATATTTAATTTTTTTGTTTGTTTTAGGGCCACAGCCAGCAGGGCTGTGTACTTAACTACTGGTGTGTTAAGGAATCACTCGTGGTGTGGCTCAGGGGACCATATGGGGTGCCAGTGATCGAACTCTTGAGTCGACTATGTGTAAAGACACATACCCTACCCACTATACTATAGCTCTGACCTGTAAAAGAGTTTTTTGTTTTGTTTTGTTTTGTTTGTTTTTTGTTTTTTTTGGTTTTTGCACCCATCCAGCAGGACTTGAGTTACTCCTGACTCTGTGCTTCAAAATCATTCCTGGTAGACTTGGGAGATCATATGGGATGTCAGGGATTGAACCCAGGTTGGCTGCATGCAAGGCAAACACCCTACATGCTGTACTATCATTCCAGATCAAAAGGATTTTTTTTTCCCATCATGCTGTTTTCACTTTGGCCAATCTTTTCTTTTGGCAATTCTGAGGGGTTACTCCTGACTTTGCGCTCAGGAATTACTCCCGGTGGTACCCCAAGGACCATATGGCATGCCAGGGATCGAACATGGGTAGGTTGTATGCAAAGCAATTTTCATGCATGACTAGGGTCAAATTTTCTATTCAATTATTAAATCTGTTGTTTCTTTTATTAGTCTTTATTATATATTGAATAAAGACATTTTATTTTATTGAATAAAAACATTGCTTGAAAGTTTGTTAGAATGAATTTGAAAGGTGTTTCGATTCAAGCACTATATTTCTCTAAACATTAAAGTCTCCCCCTTGTGGAAAAGTAAGAGTATTTATATTGTTTGCTTTTGGCTTGAAAGCCATACCTAGCTTGCTGGGATCAAACCTAGGTGTGCACATAGCTAGAGGCTCCCTCCCAATTGTTACTTCAGGTTATGGGGGCTCCTCCCAGCAATTGTCAGCCATTGAGGCTGGTGTCCAATGCCAGGCTCAAGAATGTGGTGCTTTGGATATTCCCCAGGCTACCCCAGCAGAACCCACAATCTGTAGGGCTGCACCCCGTGATGCTTGGGGACCATATGGAGCTGGGCATTTAATCAGAGTGGCCACATGCAAAGCATGTCCCTTAATCCCTGCTGTACTATTTCTGCAGCATCTAACGCAATTTATTCTTATTAAGTGAACCCGTATTTTATGTAATTTAAAGTTTTGATTTTGTTGCTTGAGTGGGGGCATACCTGGTGGTAGTGCTGGGAAGGGGCTTCTCCTGGTTTGTTGTTGGGGGATCATTCTGTGCCAGAGATCAAAACCAGGCTTTTGGGTTGTCTCCCATATAAGTTTTTACTATCCCCTTTTCCTCAAAGCAAAAAAAACACCCATTATCAAACTCTAAGTTAAAAGGAATTTGATTTAAAAGTCATGTACATAGTAGTACATGCATACAAGACCCACTTCAGAAAAATATCCCCATAAGTTTCAGAATAATGTATGAAAGAACAAGCTAGTCAAGACTAGGTAGAAATCCATAAAAAAAAAATTCATGTATACAAATAAAATATACTGGGGCCGGTGAGGTGGCGCTAGAGGTAAGGTGACTGCCTTGCAAGCGCTAGCCAAGGAAGGACCATGCTTCGGTCCCCCAGCGTCCCATATGGTCCCCCCAAGCCAGGGACAAATTTCTGAGCTCTTAGCCAGGAGTAACCCCTGAGCATCAAATGGGTGTGGCCTGAAAAACCAAAAAAAAAAAAGACAAAATATACTAAATTTCAAACTACTAGGAAATGTTAGAGAAATAAAAATTAAAGGGAAAAATATTTAAGAATTTATTGTCACAACAAAAAATGTAAGGTTAGGGAGGGCTGGGGCCGGAGAGATAGCATGGAGGTAAGGCGTTTGCCTTTCATGCAGAAGGTCATCAGTTCGAATCCGGCTTCCCATATGGTCCCCCGTGCCTGCCAGGAGCAATTTCTGAGCACTGCCGGGTGTGACCCAAAACCACAAAAAAAAAAAAAAAAAAAGAAAAAGAAGAAGGTTAGGGAGGACATGCCAGGATTTCGTGTGCCTTTGACTGGTATGATGGGGGCTCTGGGCAGGACAGCTAGCCATAGGACCCCTGGGCTGACCACTTAGTCCAGGAGAGCATGATTCCCCCCACACCAGGCGGGTCTTCAGGGCCACGCCTGGTTAATCGGGCCTGGGGGGAGGGGGTGAGAAATTCCTCCCTAGGCATCCCAAAACTACAGAACCGCGTACTTCATGTATTCAGAATATTCCTCATTCTTATTTTATGTTTTGCGTATACAGAATGTTCATTTTGTATTCTGCCCTTTCCCACACCCCTACAAAGCTCTTTTTTACCTCTTAACTCTCTAACCCCCTCTCAAACATCACTAACCTACATTACTCTTTTTAACGTCAGTAGTGTACAATCCTAATCACAGTCCAAAGCTGTGCATTGTGTGTGACAACCCCAAACTGTTTCAAGATACATAAAATGGACACGTATTTCTTTAGAATATTTTGTGTTTTTTCTCTGACAGCTATAATTCTTACTAAATGTTGTCTTATACAGTGATGATTCTAACCACTTTTTATCTTCTCTTTTTGAGCTGTTTAACAAGGTATTTTGGTGGAAGAGTCCCCCAGTTTAATGCTTATGATTGAACCATGTCATGGGAATCATTGGAATTGTTCTTATGGCCCCCATATGCGCCAATAACACCACGTGGCATTGCTTCTTATTTGCATAGGCACATTAAAATGGGAAAATACTATACATACAAATAAGATCCTATCTAATAGCGATTGGAACACACAAGTCTTGTAGTGCAAAGGGACCTTACACCCTGAACATTGACATAACGACCTGGCACAGACCTCAGAAGAAAGGGCATAATCCATTCTCCCCTGAACCAGGGAAGCCATCCACGAAACATCCAGGCTAGTCTATAACATCACTTGGAAGCAATCCTCTACCACAGAAGACCTACACTGCTCAGACTTCGACCTGCTCAAAAGAGACTTCCCTTAACACTGAGAAGACTTAACAACAACGACCTGCTTACAGGACAGGGCTCCCTGCGTTGCCCTTTGATTGTGAGGTGAAAGGAGAGGATGCTCCACATCCTGACTTCAATGTAAGATATGCAGATTCCAGGATTTTTAATACAGAAACATGATACCAACAACAGAGACTGTGTGAAAAATAAAAGTGTGTTGGCACTACAGACAATGTATTGGATTGGACGATCTAACTTGCCTGGAGTCTAGACTTGGTCTTGTGCCAGGAAACTTCAGGGGTCTGGTCTCTTTGTACTTAGGCCAAGGTTATTTCTTTCCATGTCCCTCATATTTTGGTGGGCCTATGCAAACAACAATTGCCACTCTAACACCACTTTAATTGTGCTCCTTTGACTCTAATCCTTAAAAAGAACTCACTTAAAATTTGAGGTTAACTTAAGCTAATATGCATGTATATGGAAATGTAAGAAAATACTATGCCTGTAATGTTTAAGGAGTTACGTAAGTTTTACGGCTTTAGATTGCCTTGTGTACTGTTAAGAAATATTATAATGTGTTACAATCTGGGTACTTGAGGGACAAAGTAATTGTACATGGATTCTGTCTTATTTATCTTAATGTTCTTTGGCTGAAATTTCAAAGTTAAGATATCAGCAAAGGGACTTCTGAGAATTATGTTATGGGTGATTGTCCTTCCACTGTAACTTTACCTTGTCCTCTTTCTTTGCACCCTTGTTCTCATAATAAATAAATTAAAAAAAAAATGTACAGATTCCAAAAAAAAAAAAGAAGGTTAGGGAGGGCTGGTGTGCTTCAGCTGCTAGGAGATGACCACGCCTAGTGATCAGGTGACCATGCAGCATTGGAGATCAAACCCAGGCCAGTGGTATGCAGAACATGCACTCCACTTTGACATCAGCACGTTCTATCAGTGGGCCACTCTTGAATGTGGTTTAACCAACACAAACTTCAGTGCTAGGTCAACATGCTAAGCCATCTCCCAGCCCTCATCTTTAAGAGGTGGATGGGTACAGCAAGGGAGGGTGTTTGCCTTATGTGCACAGAGCCAAGAGTTATCTCTGGGCCCGGAGAGATAGCACAGCGCGTTTGCCTTGCAAGCAGCCGATCTGGGACCAAAGGTGGTTCAAATCCCCGGTGTCCCATATGCCCCCCCCCCCCCCCCCCCCTGTGGCTGCCAGGAGCTATTTCTGAGCAGACAGCCAGGAGTAACCCCTGAGCACCGCCAGGTGTGGCCCAAAAAAAAAGTTATCTCTGAGCACTACCAAAACTAAACTGGAAATAGGTCTGTATTTGTGAAGGAGTGAGTTTGTGTATTAGAGTTGCACATGGCATGATTTAGACTTTCCATTGTACAAGACTAATCGATGCTTATGTACATATGATTACAGGTGTTCCATTTCCCAAAAACTTCATGTCTGTGGCAAAGACCATCCTAAAGCGTCTGTTTAGGGTTTATGCTCATATTTATCACCAGCACTTTGACTCTGTGATGCAGCTGCAAGAGGAGGCCCACCTCAACACCTCCTTTAAGCACTTTATTTTTTTTGTTCAGGTATGTTGGTCTTGCTTAGATTATGATTGTGATTTGGTCTTGCATAGATTGATAACTTTATTGAAGAGCAGTGTCTTAATTTTTGATGTAGAGCTAAATATAAGTAGAATTTTTTGTTTTCTTGTTCTTTGCATGATGTTTATGTCATTGATTTGTGTAACAGCATAGAGAAGTGTCACCCATATTTTGAGCCTTCTGCCTGTGGACACTCCAGGACTCTAGTTAGGATCTAATAAAGAACAAAAAAAAAAGAACAAAAAAACCCCACAAAAAATGGTTTTGCTGTTAATTCCTTTTCAACTGCAATTGCTGGATAAAGTAATCCCTTTGGGAAAATGTTTGCAGTTGGATTATTTCATGAGATGTCTGTCTGAAAAGAAGTATGGAATAACTTATTGGTGTCTTATCTCTGGTTGAGTTGCCAGAGAGTACACTTGCTTTGCATATGGCCAACTCAGGTTCAATCCCTAGCATCCTGAGCACTGCCAGGAGTGATCCCTGAGTGATGGGTAAAACCTGAGCATATAGCCTGGTATGGCCCCAAAATAACAAAACAAAGTGACATCAAATTAAGAATTAAGATTCCTGGGGCCGGCGTGGTGGCACTAGAGGTAAGGTATCTGCCTTGCCAGCGCTAGCCTAGGATGGACTGCGGTTCGATCCCCTGGCGTCCCATATGGTCCCCAAGCCAGGAGTGACTTCTGAGCGCATAGCCAGGAGTAGCCCCTGTGCGTTACCAGGTGTGGCCCAAAAAAAAAAAAAAAAAAAAAGAATTAAGATTCCTTACTATTCAGCTGTCAGGAAAAATGAAGTTATGAAATTTTCCTATACATGAATGGACATGGAAACTGTTACGCTGAGTGAAATAAATCAGAGCGAGAGAACTAGACACAGAATAGACTCACATCTATGGTTTTGGTTTTTTTTTTGGGGGGGGGGGCCCACACCTGGTAATGCTCAGGGGTTACTTCTGGCTATGTGCTTAGAAGTCACTCCTGGCTTGGGGGACCATATGGGATGCCAGGGGATCAAACCGCAGTCCATCCTAGGCTAGCGCTAGCAAGGCAGACACCTTACCTCTAGTGCCACCGCGCCAGCCCCACATCTATTGGTTTTAAGAAAAATAAAAGACATTATTGTAATAATACAAAAAGACAATAGAGATGAGGGCTGAAAGGTCCGGCCCATGATATAAAGCTTACCACAAAGAGTGGTGAGTTCAGTTAGAGAATAACTACACTGACAACTACTAGGATAATGGTAGTGAGTGAGAGAAATAGAATGCCTATCTTGAATACAGGCAAAGGGTGGGAGAGGAGGGAGATGGGGGCATTGTTGGTGGGAACATTGCACTGGTGAAGAGTGGTGTTCATATATATATATATATATATATATATATATATATATATATATATATATATATATATATATAACTAAAACCCAACTACAAACATGCTTGTAATCATGGTGCTTAAATAAAGATATTAATAAAAAAATAATTGAGATTCCTTTAAGAGGGCCCGGAGAGATAGCATGGAGGTCATCGGTTCGAATCCTGTTGTCCCATATGGTCCCCCGTGCCTGCCTGGAGCCAGGAGTAACCAACCCCTGAGCACTGCCGGGTGTGACCCAAAAACCCCCAAAAATAAGATTCCTTTAAGGGCTGGAGCAGTGGCACAGGGCATCTGCCTTGCCCACGCTAGTCTAGGACAGATCATGGTTATGGTCCCCCAAGTCAGGGGCGATTTCTGAGTGCATAGCCAGGAGTAACCCCTGAGTGTCACCGGGTGTGGCCCAAAAACCAAAAAAAAAAGATTCCTTTAGCCTAAGTTTAGAATTACGTAATTTTCAGTTAATTTTTAGGCAAATTTAGATGTCACATAACTTAGATCTTAATGTTTAACTAGGTGAGGAACATGCTGATATATAGTTACTTACATAGTATAAAATTGTTTAGGTTTTAATAAAGGAAGTAAAAGTTACCTTATTTTAAAATAAAGGCATCATCTTATTCAGAAACCTAAAGTTATGAATCCCTTTCCTTTATAAATAATTACATTTGCAAAGTTGTGATTTTAATTGATTTTAAATGTTTCTCTTTTTTTTAGGAGTTTAATCTGATCGATAGGCGTGAATTGGCACCTCTTCAAGAGTTAATTGAGAAGCTTGGATCAAAAGACAGATAAATGTTTCTTCTGAAACACAGTTACGTACTTTCTTCACCCACTGCTAGAACTATCTCATTGCTATCTTTTATAGACTAGTGCTACAAACTTTACAGAAATGTAAAGAGACCTTAACTGTCTATGGCTGCCTATAAAATTGTCCCAAAGGTAGGTAGACCTAATTCTTGCAGAGAGAGAAATTGAGGATATAGCCAAAAGTATGAGGCACTGTTTGACCACACTTATTATTTTTATAGTCATGCCTAGTTGTAATATGTAATGACTAATCTATAGTTTATTAGCTTACTTATTTCTTTGCTGAAAAGAAAAACATTAAGTCAGTTTTAGGTGAGTAATAAGAATTTCTACCAATAATTTATTAGAAGTTTCAAGAACATTTTCCTAATAACACAGATTGTTTTTCTGTTATTTTTATTTACCAATAGGATAGATATGTTTAAGTTTCACTAAGGAGAACATTTATTTTACTTTGAATAATCTTATAGCTTAAAATGTGTGTGCTATGGTCTTACAGTTAAGAAAACATGTATTTTTTTTTCAAAATCCATATTGCTGTTTAAATCACATATGACATACATAGTATGGAAATAACTAAAGTTATTTCTAAAATGACTTATCGACATAAACCTGTCTAAATTTTTAGGCACATGTGTGTGGGTGTGTGTGTAAAATATTATTTTTAGGTCATGTAAAAATGATCATGGATGTTTTATTTTAAACTTTGGCTGGAAAAAATAAAAAGAAAACTCAATTTTGACAGATTTAGGTTGCAAAACCACTATTGCATTCTGGTTTTTAGAGGGCTTGAAATTATGTACAGGAGAATACAAGAAAATGCTCCAAGTACTCAGCTTTATTTTATGGGTTTTTTTTTGTTTGTTTGTTTTTTGTTTTTTGAGTTTTGGGTCACACCCGGTAGCGCTCAGGTGTTACTCCTGACTCCACGCTCAGAAATCACTCCTGGCAGGCTCGGGGGACCATATGGGATGCTGGGATTTGAACCATTGACCTTCTGCATGAAAGGCAAATAAACGCCTTACCTCCATGCTATCTCTCCAGCCCCTTATTTTATGTTTTTAATGGTGACTTGAGAGAAGAGTTGTGTCAAAATGCATGAATGATGCATAAGATTGAAGGAGATCCAGATTTTTAAAAAATACCTAAAAGAGTATACATATCAAACAGCAACTAAGTTTGGTGTGCTACCTGTGTGTTTGTGTTTGCCTGTGTTTACATGAGACAAAATGAAAAAAATAAACTTCTGAAAGCCTCATTGTATTAATCAAAGGATGGGTTGAGCTCCCATTGTTTGTTTTTTCCTGGTTTTAAATTTTATATCAGAACTTTGAGAATAGGGCCAGAGGTGGCATAGCAAGTAGGGCCCTTGCCTTGCACACAGCTGACACCCCTAAACACCTCCATTCCCATCTATCTGGTCTTGAGCAGAAGTAATTCACCCCTAAACACCTCCATTCCCATCCATCTGGTCTTGAGCAAGAGTAATTCCTGATCATAGAGCCAAGAGTAACTCCTGATCATTGCTGGATGTGTACCCCCCCCCCCATTTGTTTTTAAATTATTCTATCTTTATTGGAATTTTTAAAAACAATATTCACTACTAGTGAAAAACAGATCTTGGGGCTGAAGATAGCACAACAGGTAGGGCATTTGCCTTTCACTAAGCCAAGTTGGCTTTAATTCCCAGCACCCTTTATGATTCCACAGTCCCCACACGGAATGATCACTGAGCACAGGCCAGGAGTAAATTCTAAGCCTTGCTGGGTATGACCCAAAAACAAACAACCAAAATTCTTAATTTTCGTTTTGTGCCTAGGTTTTAGTAGCTGTTTAAAATGTATAGAGGCACAAATATACTAAAGACTTGTTTTACTAACAAAGCTTTAAGTTCAGCATCATTGTGTTTGTCAGAGCTCTGGTTGTTCAGAGTGCATGACTTTGATATCAAAGAATAATTTTGATAGTTTGTGAGAGTGTTTTTGGTGTTTTTGTGTTTTTGCTTTGCTGTGCTGGGGATTGAAACCAAGAATTAACATATATAAGGCAAGCACTCTACCATTGACCTCCATTACCAGAGAGAGGGAGAGGGAGAGAGAGAGAGAGAATGTGTGTGTGTGTGTGTGTGTGTGTGTGTGTGTGTGTGTGTGTGTGTGTGTGTGTGTGTGTGTGTGGCCAGGGTTGGAGGGCTTTTAGGTTGTTTTTATTTATTTTTATTTTATTAGAGTATCCTGAAAATAGAAGCTCAATTTTTATGACTCAATTTCAGTAGGTTGTTAAATACATACTAAGTTTTATAAGAAGTAGATGCACAATTTAGTCAAGCAATGCATCATTTTTTTTAGGAATTAAAGAGTAAGATTACTATAAAAAATAAAAGCCCTCTGCATTATGCCTCATAGTCTACATTCCTGTGAGTTCACAGTTCCCTGGCAGCCATTTGATTGTTTCTGTTGATAATTTACAAACAAGAAAGCAGACCACTAGATGTCACTCATTTTAAAGCAGAGAATGTTACTGCCTCTCAATTTTAAACCTGTTGACTTATTTTTAAGTATGCAAGAAGTAAAATTATATTTCTAAGCTAGGTTGTATCATCATTTCTAATACTTCGGTTGTTTTCACTTTTTTCTCTATGTTAGAAAGCCTCCTTTTCTTTATGGCATAACCTCAAAACAAAACAAACCAAAGATGGTCACAGGCTAAAACAGCCATAAAAAGCATCTTTTTTGAAGGGGGCACACCTAGCAGCAATCGGGTTACTCCTGGCTCTTTGCTCCGAAATTACTGATTGTAGGCTTGGGACCATATGGAATGTCGAAAATCAAACCCCGGTCTGCCATATGAAAAGAAACGCCCTATCTGCTGTGCTTTCACCCTGGCCCTAAAAGCATCCATTTTTGTTTGTTTGTTTTTTGCCCACAACTGGTACCAGTACTAGGGGTTACTCCTGACAGTGTGTGAGGGTCCCTATGGGATGCCCAGGAATGAATTCATGTTGGTCGCCTGCAAAGCAAGTAGGCATTTACATCTTTTTTGGACTTGAAAATGTGTTAGTAATTTGAGACTTCTTCAAACAAAAACATTGAAAACATTGTCAAGTTCCTAAACCTATCTGGTTTAAACTAATAGTGCTTCTAAAGTTGAGTATGTATTACCATTATTTATTTATATCCAGGCCAAGAATCAGGGTAGACAGATAATTGGAGGAAGGGAAGAAGATAGTGCCTTCCTGGTATAGTTGGAGGGTCAGCTTTGATAGGAGTTGGAAGAAATCCGTCCATCTCATACTCCTCTTATCTTGGTTTTATCTCCCTGTGCCCAGGATCTGTGTGTTCCACAACATTCACCCCCATTTCCCTCATAATCAGAAGTCTTTCTCAGCTTCTCTCTGTTCCTCTCAACTGATTATGATTGTGGGCCAGGGCATTCGAGCTCAATTATGCAACTGCCCTGTGGTGCTTTATTTTTCAGGCATTTAATAAAAAAAACTGTGGACAATGATGTGCAAATTTTTGTTAAATATTAAAGCTTTCCTGTATTGCAGATTTTGTATTGACAGCCATTTGTTTCCTTTATTCTCCATGTTATGAATAAAGTGATCTTCCAAGGCTGTTAAAGTATTTCCTTTCATCTCAGACTTTTAGTGCTCATGAGGCTGTCTGCTGGAAGATTGAAAATCTGTAATCCTGTGACTGATGACAAAGGAGATGATGTCTTTATTGTCTTGTAGAGGCTAGAGAAACTAAAGTTTGGTTTTTAACATTCTCAGACATTGTTGCGGTTTTTGGATTAGATGGTTGACTGCTCTTTTTTAGCTAGAAGTGGAACTTCTAAGCATAACGACATTGCCTCAAAAGCATAAATCTAATCCAGAGTCTAAATTCTAGAGATTTGTTTTTATGTTGCCAGTCATGGTGCTAATGTTCCCTGCCTGGTGTAGGGGTGGTCTCCAGGATAGGAGACTGGGATGCCAAATGCAGGCTGAGACACCAAACAAGCATATCCAACAGGGTCATTATTTTCTCCTGTGAGCAGTTCAGTGAGTGAATTATGGGTTACAAATATAAAATTCTGGCAAAAGGAAAAGTAGTTTTTCAATTCTTGTTTTGTATTATATTTTAATATTTCTGACTGTAAAAATGCTTTTGAGGAAGTTTATTTTGTACTAATTTTTTTTTAAATTGAAGTGCATTGAAATTTACTTGTCTTCTCTTTATCAGATTCTACTTTAAACAAGTATTTTGTAAGTTCAAATGGATTACATATGCTGTAGATTTATTATAGGACAACATTCAGTATTGGTCTACATTGGAAATAGTTCATATAAGTTAGTGTTAGTTACCGTCTATTTTTAAATGTTCTTTACATTAAAAATCATGTTATATTTTTTAAGTCTTTTAGGGACTTTATCTATTTTTCTAAGTCAGTTAACTGTACTTTGAGAAACATTTTGTATCTACTTTTGTAATATCAGAATAAAATATATTGAAAGAAAGGAATGATGAAAATGTGTTGCAACACACTTATTTCTGTTTCAATAGAAACGAGTATTTTGTAAGTTTATGGATACTGAATGCAGCTTAAGTTTAGAATGTTATCGTTGTAAGATTATCTCTGCTTAACATTTGGTAATGAAAATGGTTTTCTTAAATCTCAGAAGAAAGAGAAGTTCTGATATAATAAATATCTTGGAACTTGAGTGAAGGCACTCGCCTTACAGATGGCTGACCCCAGTTTCAATCCCCAGCATCTTGTATGGTCTGATGAGCATTCCTAAGTGCAGAACTAGGAATGACCCCTGAGCATCTTCAGGTATGGCCCCCAAACAATTAAAATGATGTAATTGTCTTGTTAAACTCTTTCAGTACCTTGGATATCTAAGATATTAGCCCTTATCCAATGGGTATCAGATGAATAGTTTCTCCCATTCTGTGGATGGCCTAAGCCCATCAAAAAATGGTGAGAAGAAATGAACAGACATGTTCTCAAAGAAGAAATACAAATGGCCAAAAGGCACATGGAAAAATGTCCCACATCACTAATCAGGGAATTGCAAATCAAAACAATAATGAGGTACCATCTCATTCTACAGAGAGTGGCACACCTCACATAAAAAAAACGAACAGGCCGGAACAATAGCACAGTGGTAGGGCATTTGCCTTGCACGCGGCCAACTCCAGACAGGCAACGGTTCTGTTCCCAGAATCCTATATGGTCTCCTGAGCCTGTCAGGAGTAACCCCTGAGTGCCACTGGGTGTGACCCAAAAAAATAACAATCAGTGTTGCCAGGGATAGAGAGAGGAACATTTATCCACAGCCTTTAATGCTGTGTAGTCTAGCCTTTATGGAAAGCAATATGGGGATTCCACAAAAAACTGGAAATTAAGCTCCCATGATCCAGCTATACCACTCCTAGGGATAAACCCTAGAAACACGAAAACAATATAAAAATGCCTTCCTCACACCTGTTTTCATTGCAGCACTATTTACAATAGCCAGAATCTAGAAACAACCCAGATGTCCAACAACAGATGAGTGGCTAAAAAAAACCTGGCACATATACACAATGGAATACTGTGCAGCCATCAGGGAAAAAAGTCATGAAATTTTTCTATATAGGGCCCGGAGAGAGCACAGCTGCATTTGCCTTGCAAGCAGCAGATCCAGGACCAAAGGTGGTTGGTTCAAATCCCGGTGTCCCATGTGGTCCCCCGTGCCTGCCAGGAGCTATTTCTGAGCAGACAGCCAGGAGTAACCCCTGAGCACCGCTGGGTGTGGCCTAAAAAACCAAAAAAAATTTTTTTCCTATACATAGCTGGACCTGGAAACTATTATGTTGAGTGAAATAAGTTAGAGGGAGAGAGATAGACACAGTAGTCTCACTTCTATGGGATGTAAGAAAAATAAAAGACAGTATTATAATAACCAGAGACAATAGAGATGAGGGCTAGAAGGACTGGGCCACAATATGAAGCTTACCACAAAGAATGGTGAGTGAAGTTAGAGAAATAACTACACTGACAACTATCAAGACAATGGTAGTATTTGAGAAATAGAATCCCTGTCTCAAATAAAGGCAGGGAGTGGGGGAGGAGGGAGATGGAGGGCATTGGTGGTAAGAATGTCGCACTGGTGAAGGGGGGTGTTCTTTTTTATGACTGAATCCCAACTATGAACATGTTTACAATCATGGTGTTTATTCTTTGTAAAAACCTAAATGTAATTGGAGCCAGAGTGGTGGCGCATGTGGTAGGGCATTTGCCTTGCGAGCACTAACTTAAGACAGACCGTGGTTCAATCTCCCTGCCTCCCATATGGTCCCCCAAGCCAGGAGCGATTTCTGAGGGCATAGCCAGGAGTAACTCCTGAGTGTCACCGGGTGTGGCCCAGAAACCAATAATAATGATGTAATTGTTAAATCATGGCGGTCAGGACATTTGGAGATGAGCAAATGTAGTGATTTTCCATGAAAAGTAAGGAATTCTGCAAGCAATCAATGGGCTTAAATGGGTCTCAATTGTGTGACAAGATAACTTAAGTGTTCGTTTTGAACATTGCTGTTTTGCAGTTGCAAAAACATTGTGAAGGTCTATTTCCTCTCAGGCCCCTTGCTTCTGTGTCTACTTCAATTCCAAAGTGTTGCCCACTTGGGGACTGAGATGAATGCCAGCCACTACAGACATCTTACCAAGTTAGCAATCTAGTTACAAATGATCGTTTCTTTTCCTCATTTCCAGAAAAATGTCAGACCGACTCTCCACGAGCTGGTTCAGATCATGTGGCCAACTCCAAACCCTGATCTGGTTGTTGAAACCTGGGTGTTATTTCAGTTCCTAAACTGGTGATGCTATACCTCCAGGGGTTTGAGCCTCTAAATCACCGAGGGAGGGGAGGGAATAATGCTGTCAACTTATATTGTTTACATTAAAGAAGTAAAATGAAGTTAGGGAAATTTTCCCCAAACCAACCCCCATTTTTTGTTTTTGAGCCAGACCCGGCGGCGCTCAGGGGTTACTTCTGGCTCTGCGTTTAGAAATAGTTCCTGGCAAAAAAAAAATAAATAAATAAAAATAAAAAAAAAATAGCTACTGGCAGGCATAGGGGACCATGTTGGATGCCAGGGATTGAACCTGGGTCTGTCCTGGGTCAGCTGCATACCAAATAAATGTGCTACCGCTGTGCTATCTCTCTGGCCTCCAAAGCCCCTTATTTTTAAGCAATCAAGCATAAAATAGCTAATTAAAGAAAAGGGGGGGGTGGTTGGAGCAATAGTTCATTGGGTAGAATGTTTACCTTACGTGTGGCCAAACCAGATTCAATGCCCGACACATATAGTCTCCTGAGCCCACCAGGAGTGATCCCTGAAGTGCATGACCAAGGATAATCCTTAAAACTGCCAGGTGTTTTAATAATAATAAAAGCCAATAATAAAAGGACCCTGCAAGTGGACAATTCAATTCCTGATATTCCCATCTGGGTTTCTCCAAATGTCAGGAGTGAGCCCTGAGTACAACCAACTGGGTGTGCCCCCCCAAATACGAAGCTATTACAGTAATCGAAGGGGGAAACTATGTCTCAACATGGAAGTCAATGCAAGAATAAGAAACATACTTCTATTTTTCCCTTTATTTAAACATCTTGATTACATATATGATTGTGATTAGGTTTCAGTCATGTAAAGAACACCCCCTTCACCAGTGCAACATTCCCACCACCAATGTCCCAAATCTCCCTCCATCCCACCCCACCCCCACCTGTAGCTGATCACCTTCAAGAACAATTTTGCTCAGTCTATCAGAACATAATCTGAATTTACGACCTGCATAGGCAGGAACACCATCCCATAAAACTGCCAAAGACCTGCAGGCTTTGCCAGACCACAGGCGAAAGTTTGCTTTAACCTGCTTTCCCCCCCCCCCCCATGCTCCCAGACGGTGGTCGCTTCTCTGCCTGGGATGTCACCATCCAGCTTCTGTCCACATTTCGCTTCCTCGTCCATTTCACTGTCCAAGCCAAGATGTAAGGGGAGGGAAAACGTCAAAAGCCTTCCCTTGCAGAAATCTTCCTAAAACTCAAGTGCAAGATCGCTCCTACTTAAAATGTTTCCTATTTCATGCCTTCCTTCCTTCCTTCTTTCCTTCCAAAGAAGGGAGGTACCCTTCTTTCTATTTCTCTCTTCCTTCCTTTTCTCCCTCCCTCCTTTCCTTCCCTTTTCCTGCCATTCCTCTCCTTTCTTCCTTCCATCCCTCTCTTCCTCTTTCCCTCCCTTTTATCCTTTTATTTCTCTCTTCCTTTCCTCTCTCTCCCTCCCTCCTTCCCTCCTTCCTTTCTTTTCTCCTTCCCTCTTTCCTTCCATTTCTCTTCCTTTCCTCCCTCCCTCTCCCCTTCCCTCCCTTCCTTCCCTCCCTTTCCTCCCTCCCTTCCCTCCTCCCTTCCCTCCCTCCCTCCCTCCTTCCCTCCCTCTCTCCCTTCTCCCTCCCTTCCCTCCCTCCCTTCCCTCCTCCCTTATCTCCTCCCTTCCCTCCCTCCTTCCTTCCCTCTCTCCCTTCCCCCTCCCTTCCCTCCCTCTCTCCCTCCCTCCCTTCCCCTTCCCTCCCTCTCCCTCCTTTCCCTCCCTTCCGGGTCTCCCTCTCCCTCCCTCCCTTCCCCCTCTCTCCCTCCCTTCCCTCCCTCCTTCCTCCCCCTCCCCTTCCTTCCCTCCCTCCCTCCCTCCCTCGCTTGCTCGCTTGCTTGCTTGCGGCCTCCATCCCGCAGGGGGCGCTGTGGCGGCCGAGGCGCGTGCAGGCGCGTGTGCCCCGCGGCTCTCCCTCCGTCTTCCGGGCGGCGCAGCGACCTCGGGGCGGCTCAACGTCGCGGCGTCGGCCGGGCATGGCGGCGTGGAGCCCGGCCACGGCAGCGCCCCTGCTCCGCGGGGTCCGCGGGGTGAGCGCGGAGGGGGTCCCGGGGCGGGATTCACTCATTCGTTCATGGGCCCCGTTCCGCTCCCGGGGACCTGTCAGTCCGGCCGCGGGCGGGGGCCGGCGGGGGACGTTTCGGAACCGGTACCGGTGCCGGTTCGGGGGGGGAGAGGGCGGCAGAGGCGGGAACGGGTCGAGTAGAGGGTTTGAGCCCGAGCCGCCTCTTCTGCCGGCCCCCGCGATCTTGACTTCCCGCTAGCCCTGCATTCCCGGCAAGAAGACCGGCCCTTGGGTCTCACCCTCTCCCTTCACCGCCCCTGGCCCTCGAACCCGCGCCTGCCAGGCCCTGCTGCAGATTTCCAGCCTTGACAGTTGCTAGGGGAAGGAGCTCTCAGCCTGCAGGTCTGCCCAGGGGAGAGGGATCCATCTTGCACTGCATTCTGCAATGCAAAACCTTTAGGGATGCAAGGTTTTGCTTTGCAGAATCCAGTGCAAGATGGATCCCTCTCCCCTGGGCAGACCTGCAGGCTGTCTCCCTGCTGCCTTTTCCTGCCTTCCCGGCCACCTTCCACTCGTCCTTACTGGCCCATCTCTCCCTCTTCACTGCCACAATGGACCAGGAGACTATTTTGCCCATGCCCAGTAGAGTAGTTCTTTGGTTGTTGTTGGTTTGGGGGGCCACACACCAGGCGGTACTCGGCATTACTCCAGAAGGAAGGCGCTCTGCGTGTCAGATGCTGGGAATTGAACTCCTCTGGGCTACACGCAAGGCGAGCACCCAACTCACTTGTACTATTTATCGCTCTGCCCTGACTGAACTCTTCTTGCCTCTTGAAGTAATGCCCCCTTTTCCCGGACATTCCCTCACCCATCACCCCAGCCCTGCAGTAGGCCTGGCCAGGCTGAAAGGCAGGCGGCAGCAAGACAAGCAAGCATTTGACTTTGAAATCTCTGCGTGAAAGAGCTAGTGCACAGTCATGGCTTGGTTGGGTTTTGTCTCAGAGCACTGCTACAGGCTCTAAAATGGTGGGCAGGACCCCCACCAGCATTGAATGATCTCCACTAAGGGAGATCTGTGCCTGCTGCTACTTTGGGTTTCTTCCCTGTCCCTGCCACACAGATGTCTGGCTAACAGCCCCAACTTTTTTTTTTTTATAGCCTTGGGGAACCATATAGGATGCAGGTCAGCCATGTGTTTAAAGCAAACACTTTACCTGCTGTACTGTTACTGCTCTGGCCCCTGACATTCACAGCTTGCCCTCCTACACTTTCCCCTGCAGAGGGTGTCTGGCTTACTGAGAAGTCAGGGACATGGCCACATCCCTGGGGAAGAACATGGTTGTTAATCATGTTTAAAGGGAGTTTGGCTGGAGGCTCTGGTCCCTCTACTGCTGGTACGCAGAGCCGAGCTCTTTGCTCTGCCAAGACCTTACCCATAAGTCCTGCCTCGTCTCTTGACTTGGTGCCTGGTCTCCATTCCCTGGCATGTAAAATTGTCTTGATCATGTTCCATATAGCAGTACAGGTGTGGGTGAAGCACTTGTTGAGTTAGGTTTGGGTCTCATCACTAGGCTCAAGCTTGGTTATTTACAGTCACCCCCAATATCTCCAGACGTTTGTTTTCCATTCTGAGGAGTGCCTAACCCTTTGATTTAGCTTCTGGCAGTGCTAGCCAGGCCTGGCGCTGCGCCTCGAAATTGAAAGGCCTGATGTGCCTTCATGGTGGGTGGTCAGGCTGGTTGTGGGGACAGCAGCTGGGACCTCTGGGTGACTGTTTCCCTTCTGTGCAGCTTCCGCTTCTCCACTGTGCCCAGCGGCTGTTTGCCTCTGAGACTGAGGGCGAGCTCAAGGTGACACAGATTCTCAAAGAAAAGTTCCCCCGAGCTACATCTATTCAAGTCACTGACATTTCAGGTGAGATTTCTGGGTGAGAGAGCAGGGGACCAGAGGTAACAAGGGAACTTGGTGTCACTGGCTGCCTCCGATATGTGGTTCAAGGGCAAATGGGACTCAACTTCTCCCACTCTGTGAGGTAAAGTTAGAGGTTTGTAGAAAAGCCTGGGAGACAAGGCAGCGTGGCAGTGGTCCGGCTCCTGTCCCTGGCCTGGCCCAATTTGAATGGATCTGAATTTCCCAACATTATTTTATTTATTTTTAATTCTCTTCTTTTGTGGGGAGGAGGGTTCGTGCCCTGCACTCCATAATTACTCCTGATAGTGCTATGAGGAAGGAATATATGGTATGCTGGAGATGGACCCCAGATCAGGTACAGAGCAAGCTGTACTATTTCACTTTACTATCTCTTATAATTCTTCTGTTCTTCCTCCTCTTTCTCCTGTTCCTTCCCCTCTCTCTCTTTCACCCTTTGTCTTCTTTCTTTTTGGGGTTTTGAACCATACCTGATGGTGGTCAGAAACCTTGTGGGGTTGCCAGGGATCAAATCTGGGTTGGCTGCTTACAACGTAAGTTCCTTAATCCCTATAGTATCTCTTTAGCTTCCCCTACCCACTCCCCAGTACTTAGAACATTCTTTGATATGTCAGGCATAGAGTGGACCATGGAAAATTTTTGGCCTTTTATTCTTCTTTTTGGGGAGTTGGGATATGCAGGTGGTGCTCAAAGAGTCTAGGGAGCTACTCCCTGCTGTCCAGGCCTGAAGGGTCAGTGCTGTGCTCAGGCCTTCTGGTGCTTGGGCTTGGTATCAGGGGCCACCAGGTGTTCAGGTGAACCTGTGATACTGTGGGTGGAACTTGTGGCCTCCACAGGCAAATCCTGTGCTCCAGCCCTTTGAACTATCTCTCCAGACCCAGATTTTTGTTCATACTGCCTCAGCTTTGCTACAAGGAGACGTGCCCAGAGAGGCCAAAGAAGTGGCTTGCTCAGCCCTGCCTGGTGACTCGGGCCCTCAAAGTCCCAGCTATAGCTATCTGTGTGCTGGAACAGGCTGGCGTGGGCTTTGCATGCAGGGTGAGGGAGATTACGCCTTTATCCAGACATGCACTAGGAGCATGCTCAGGCTGTGATAAGCACCAGCTGCAGCTCCACACCCACCCAGTGCAGACCTTGCTGCTCAGCAGCACCCTGAGGGCTTTCCCACTTATCTGAGAACCACACAGGAAGTTCAGAAAGTGCTATGTATCATGCCAACTGAAGGAAGTTAATCGAAGACACCCTGGACAGTAGCCCGTGAACCCTCTGTGGCACCTGGGCAGTGCTGAGGCGTTGGTGCCTCTGGTCCAGTGTCTGTTGCAAGCCCAGATAGGGGAGGGACTTGCCCAGCCCCGGTGGAATTGCAGAAGGGAAATCGGGCAGGAAGTCTTGGATGTACCCAGGCTTATCTCCTAGAGTAGCCAGTCAAAGCCAGAGGACTACATGGAACATCTGTTTCCTTTTTACACTGTGTTGCTCTGACTGGCCTGCAATTCACCAAACAGGACAAAGTTTCCATCTTTTTCCATAACACTTCACACACTTGCAGTCATCAGCACCAGTTGTTTCTTTAGATGCAAACATGGCCAGGCCAGGGGTTAGACACCTCTGCCATAAGCTCTGCCTTCAGCACTTCTCCTGAAAGTGATTTTCTCCCTGCAGATGCCCAGAAGGAGCCTCTGCACAAGGAAGTATAAGCTCTCTGACTCTCTCTCTCTCTCTCTCTCTCTCTCTCTCTCTCTCTGACGTTCTCTCTCTCTCTCCTTGTCTTGTTTTTTTTTGTTGTTGTTGTTGTTTGGTTTTTGGGTCACACCTGGCAGCGCTCAGGGGTTACTCCTGGCTCTATACTCAGAAATTGCTCCTGGCAGGCTCAGGGGACCACATGGAATACTGGGATTCGAACCACTGTCCTTCTGCATGAAAGGCAAACGCCTTACCTCCATGCTATCTCTCCGGCCCCTCTCTCTCACTCTTTGCCTCTCCCTCTCCTCTCTCCTCTCTCCAACCTCTGAGTGACACCTCTGAGTTTTCGCTGACCCTTTCCCCCACATTCTCATTCTCTTTTCTTCAGGTATAATTACATGTAATTTCAAGCCAAAATTTAGTTCCCCTCTCTACTTTCTTTTACTTTTGTTTTTGTGTATGTGGTACTTTTTTATTTGCTTGTTTGTTTGTTTGTTTGTTTGTCTACACCAGTGGCTCTCAGGGGTTACTCCTAGCTCTACATTCAGAAGTTGCTCCTGGAAGGCTCAGGGAACCTGGGTCTTGAACCTGGGTCTGCTCAGGGTTTCCCACTTGCATGGCAAACGCCCTACCACTGTGCTATCTCTTCAGCCCCTCTCTTTCTTTTTCTGTCTCTTCTAATAACAGCTTAGTGCTTAGCATGTCACACATATAGGTGCTTTGGTGTGATGTTGGGGATCAAACCTGAGACTCCTACAGATAAAGCATGTGCTTCAGCCATTGAACTGCCTCCCCCATTTAGTTTTTGAGTAATACCAGTGATGCACTAGGCTTACTCCTGACTCTCTGTTCAGGGCTCAGCCATATGCAAGGCAGCAAGCCCCTACCCATTTTATTATTACTCCAGCCCCGATTGCTGGTCCTTTGGAAGGTGAAACATTAATTTCATTTCTGCCACCCTCTTCTCTGGTTTGTTGACCTGGAAACAGAAAATAGTAGTGAATACAGTCAGTTCCTGGACTTTCCAGGGGTCATCCATTGTCTTTTCTATCCCACAAGACAGAATTCTGCGCAGTGCAAAGAAAGGCCTCGTGAAAGACAGGAGAGTTCTGGGTTTGCAGCAGCTGGCCAGGAGGCGTGTGCAATCAGGTTGTGAGCCAGGATCTTTCTGTAAAGGGCCTTTGCAGCTTTCTGCCAAATAATAGTGTTGAGTCCTGTAAAATCACCTCACATTGTAAATCACCCCACACACTGTATTTCCAACCTCAGGTGAACAGGTCTGAAGATGGAGGAGAGCTGAGAATTAATAAACCAACCCAGACAGGAGAGAGCCATGAAGTCAGCATCCTGCCTTGTGGTCTCTCTGCTCACCAAGCCAGACACACCTTTATTAAACCAGTACAAATTCATCAGGAAGGGGAAGATTGAGTGAGAGACAAAAATACCTCTCCAGGTGGACTTCTATAAGTCAAAGGGCTTAGTGAAAAGGAAAGAGGAATTTGGAGGAATGCCTTTGCTATGGGTAAAGGTAGGGTGTGACCTAACAGAGATCTTTTTTGCATCCAGTGGTACTTTAGGCATGATTAGGAACTGTGACTGCTATAACAGAATGAGCAAATAAAACGCTTTCCAATTGTGTTGTCTGTAGGAGGCTGTGGGGCGATGTATGAAATCCAGATCGAGTCGGAAGACTTTAAGGCAAAGAAAATTGTCCAGCAGCACCAGATGGTAAATCAGGTCAGTAGAGGCGCTTGTTTCCTTGGTCCCTGTATGCCAGCATATGAAGCGTTGCCAGAAGTGGCATTTTCCTGGCAGTCTTAGGAAGGGAGGGAGGGAGGGAGGGAGGGAGGGAGGGAGGGAGGGAGGGAGGAAGGAAGGGAGGAAGGAAGGAAGGAAGGAAGGAGGGAGTGAGGGAGGAAGGGAGGGAGGGAAGGAAGGAGGGAGGGAGGGAGGAAGGCAGGACGGAGGGAGGGAGGAGAGGGAGGAAGGGAAGGAAGTATGTATGTATGTATGTGTGTATGTATGTATGTATGTATGTATGTATGTATGTATGTATGTGACATGACACTAAAGGCCCCTGCTAGGATTCAGGCCCAGAGAAAAACATCTGCAATTTAACTATGGCCCAGTGGGAAATGTATTTGTCCTCATGCTTCAAGCCTTCTTCCCCTCAGCAGCCCCACTCCCAAGAGTTACTGTGCATTTCTTTGTCTAATTATCCTTGTTGACTGTTGTTATCACATAATGAATTTTATACCCAGTTCCCTTCTATGGTGGATGAAGCTGGTGCTCTGGCCTCTCAGCTCCACTGTAGACTCAGGGTCAAAGCCTCTTGTTGGAGAAGGCTGACCAAGGCATTGTCCCCCATGCTCAGCCTTATGCAGGCATAGAAGAGGCAGCTGACCCAAGATTCCGTGCTCCCCTTCTCTTGGCCTCTTTCTACTGCCCTCCATCCTGGCTCAGTGCGTCAGCCATGCCTCTGCTCATATCCTGCAGAATTCAGGCCTACCTTCCTGGCCATGATCTCTTTTCTTTTTTTCCCCTATGGGGTCACACCTGATGTACTTAGGGCTTACTCCTGGCCTGTACTCAGTGAGAATTCTTTGTAGGACTTTGAGGACCATACAGAGTACTAGGGATTAAACCTGGATCAGTTGCTTGCAAGGCCAGTGAGAAGGAAGCCTCAGGCTCCAAATTTAGGACCTGGAGAGACGCAGGACTGGAAGCAAATGCTGACGCAGGAAATAATTCACACAGTGAAAAGAGGGTAAAAATGGGTTCAGGAATTCCAACACACAAGCCTTCTGCTCCTAAGAGGCAGGTAGCTTAATGGGGAAGACCGGATAATGAGTGCCAAGCCTTCCTGAGACCAGGCTGTTTATTAGCAAGAACCAGACCACACCCTAGGGTGGAGAATAAATACTGTGTACCGTAGGACCTAGTTAACCCAATAGGCCAGCACCTTAACCCAGTAGTATTTCTCTGACCTCTGCCCGAGTCTTCTGCCTCAGTCTCCTTGCATACCAGGTTCTCCTGAGTGAGTCCTGACCAGCTCTTTCCTTCCCTTGTTCCCTGCCCCATTGACCTCTCCTCCTCTGCAAGTTCTGCCTTCAGCCTCCTTCTGATCTGAGAATGGTCAAGTCAGGTGCTAGCAGTTAGCTGGTGGCCTGCAATGCCTGGCCCTGGCTGTACTCTCAGAAATCAGGCTTATAGTCCTGCGCCTTCCCTATCTGGACCTCAGTTTCCTCAGCTGGACAGTGCCCAGGCATACCTTAAGGCCCCTTGAGGGAGGAGATGGGGAGAGTGTGGGCAGGAACTGACAGGACATTGGGAGGGGTCAGTACATGGGAAATGGGGCACAAAGTCCTGAAGGGCTCTCTGCCTGAGGCTTTGCAAAGATAGGCAACTGGGCCTCCCAACCCACCCACCTACTAAGGAGAGGTTGGTTGTGTCCCAGTCGCAGGTCAAGGGGGTTACTGAGGGAGCACTTTGACTGCAACTCACTGTGCGATCTGCTTTGGACCTGGTGTAAAGGGGTTTTGTCCTGCCTGGATGTAGGACATGTGCCTTATCTCCTCTGTTCTGGCCCATCCCTTCTTTGAGTCCTAATTTCCACTCTAGCTCCATGGGCACCAAGGGGACACACAGTCACTTTTGGGCCATGCCACCATCCACACAGCAAACAGGAAATGGCCATGGCATAAAGTTTCAGGCACCCTTCTTGCACCCTCTTGCATTGCTGGCTCCAGAGAAGACAGACACTGTAAGGGCCTGAACAGCAAGCACAGATATGGGGGGGAGGGTGGGGGGAGGCACTGTTGTTGTTGTTTAAAACGACAAATCACAGGAAACATGGTCAAAGTTTATTATTTCAGGGCCAAGCGAAGACGTTTTCTGCTTGATCCTGCCAACAAAAATACTGTGCTGATAGAAACAGCCCCCAGAGGGCACTTTAGCTCTCTGGAGAAGTATAGAACAAAGTGTGGAGATGCTGCCATGTGTTTCTTAGCCATGGTGGGCAGACCAGAGATTCATTTGAATCTTTGAATGTGCATTTCTCAATCTGCTAAGGCTATCAAGAAATTAACAACAGTTCCATCTTTAGGGCAGGATGTGGATAGAGACAGGAAGTTGGAGGACAGTGTATGGGAGAAGTCTCCACTTTATATCTTTTCATGCTTTTTTATTTTTGAAAAAATTTTTGAAATCATTTTTGAGACATGTCAAAACCATAAAGACTTTATCTTCAGAGGCCTAGATGTGGTTCAGTGGATAGAACACTTGCTTTGCAGGTTGAGGTTCTGGATTTCATTCCTGGCACCAGAAATGGGGTGTGAGTGGGGTGGGTGTGTATGGTGGTTTTAAAATGTTGTTTTTCAGTAAAAGGAAAAACTGCTCTATGCATCTAAGATCATCTATGGATTATGGATTCCCTATGGAATGCTCTCATTAGCCTTCATGTAATAAATACCAAATGCTCCACCAGCAACAATGCTCATTTACTCTTTGCAGGCGCTCAAAGAAGAAATCAAAGGGATGCACGGGCTGAGGATATTCACCTCTGTTCCCAAGCACTGACCACAGCTGGCTGCCCAGATGGTGCTGCTTTGAACCTTGGATGAACTTGACAGACGTTTCCCTCCTAGGAATTTGCCAAAAGATTTGATCTATTTTGTTCATAGACATTTCATATTATAATTATAGAAGAATATGTTATCTATCTATTTACATTTTAATTAAAAACAAGGAATAACCCTTGCTGTGGGAGAGTCCTAGTACCTTTAGATCAGAAGCTGCAGCCTGCTGTCTAAATGGCCTCAAGGTGCTTCGTGCAGCTTTGTGGGGCAGCTACTTTGTCTTGTCGGCAAACTTTTTTTTTCTTTTTTTTTTTGTGTGTGGTTTGGGGTCACACCCGGCAGTACTCGGGTTACTCCTGGCTCCATGCTCAGAAATTGCTCCTGGCAGGCACGGGGGACCATAAGAGACGCCAGGATTCGAACCGATGACCTTCTGTATAAAAGGCAAACACCTTACCTCCATGCTATCTCTCCGGCCCCCCTTTTTTTCTTCTATGAAATTGCCCAGGCCCCATAATCTTTTTGTTTGTTTGGGGCCACAATATGGTGATGCTTTCAGGGATCACTCAAGAGACCATTATACGATCCAGGGATCGAACCCAGGTTGGTCATGTGAAAGCAAGTGCCCTACCTATTGTACTATCTCTCCAGCCCATAATCTGACCCAAAGAAAGGATTGCCCAGTGTCGCTTTTCCCTCAGTTTGCCACTATGTTCCCTCAAGCTTTCTACAAGAGTGATCTTAGACCCTCAGTTTCTTCTTTTTCTGTTTATTTTTGTTTTTGGGTCACACCTGGCGCGCTCAGGGGTTACTCCTGGCTCTGTGCTCAGAAATTGCTCCTGGCAGGCTCGGGGGGGGGGGACCATATGGGATGGGATGCTGGGAATCGAACCAGGGTCCAGTCTGGATTGGCCATGTGCAAGGCAAATGCCCTACTGCTGTGCTATTGCTCTGGACCCTCAGTTTCTTTTTCTGTTGGTTTTAGGGCCACACTTGGTAGTGCTCGAGTTCTATTCTGTGCTAAATACTCTGGGTGGCTTCCAACAGTGCTCGGGGAACTGTGTAGTGCTTGTGAACCTCGGCCTCCTACCCACTGAGCATCTCTTGATGCTGGACCTTCAGTTTCTTCCCTTTTGGGGCTCCGGGCTATTTGTGTCAGGGTCCATGTCCTCACTGTCCAGGTGGGAGGTGATAATCCTACCCAGCACAGAAGCAGAGACTCCCTTTCTCAATTCCCTTACAAATAAGGCACAAGCTAGTGATAGAGCTTGAACCAATTGGCTGTGTCTGTCCTGGCCTTTGACTCGGGAGCAGCTGCCTTTGGCACATCTACTTGGCAACAATATTGGGGTTTCTGGTCCTTGGCAGTGGCTTGTCAGCGTCACCTGCTGCTGTTTCTGGAATATGTGTCAGTGGTCACAGTCAGTGTGAGTCTGTGGTGTGACCTGGGTTCTGTCCCCAGAACCTTCCTGAGCTGCCCACCTTCTGAGGCAGGCTTGCCCACATGCCTAAAAAATATAGTCATGGCCCCAGATCCTTTCCAAAAGCTCTTCTGCCCACAACACTCTCGCTTGTGTCTGGGGTTCTAGTCGAGAGTCTTGATGGGACCAGCCTCTTCTTGGGCCCTCCTTGCCAGGCAGCATCTTAAGAGATCAGGACTCTGTAACAATGTCCTCAGCCTTTCAGGCCCCGTGTCTGGAGGTAAGGGGTGCCCATCTTCCCCACGCCCTTCCTCTCTTGCAGGGAGGTGACCCCAGGGAAATGAGTGGCCTGACTTTGTAAATCTCAGCCTCTTCTACTTCCCTAAAAAATAGAAATATTGGGGCTGGAGAGATAGCATGGAGGTAAAGCATTTGCCTTGCATGCAGAAGTATGGTGGTTCAAATCCCGGCATCCCATATGGTCCCCTGAGCCTGCCAGGAGTGATTTCTGAGCATAGAGCCAGGAGTAACTCCTAAGCTGCCGGGTGTGACCCAAAAAAAAAAAAAAATAGAAATACCAGGGGCTGGAGTGATAGCACTGTGGGGCATTTGCCTTGCACGCTGCCAACTCAGGACGGACCCTCGTTCGAACCCCAGTATCCTATATGGTCCCCCAAGCCTGCCAGGAGCGATTTTAGAACAGAGCCAGGAGTAAACCCTGAGCACCACTGTGGCCCAAAACCAATAAACAAAACAAAGAAATAGAAATACTAGGTCAAACAACCTTGGGGTCCAGTATCAATTTTAAATAGTTCATTCACATAATGTGCCCCACTTTTTAAATTTAGAAACAGATCCTGTCTCGCTAGCCTGGGGAAAGGATTGGTGTCTTCTATCATTCACTGAGTCTGAGATGAGGAAACACTAGAAAACAAGTCATTTTGGAGAGATAGTTCAGTGGATAAGGCACTTACCTTGCACACAGCAAACTGGTTTAATTCCTGGTATTGCAAAGGGTCCCTAGAACCCTGCAAGGAATGGTCCCTGAAAGCAGAGCAGAGTGACCTCTGAATACCTCTGGATGTGGCCCAATCCTTCCCTCTTCATTAAACTTATTAAGTTCCTTGACTTGGGGCCTGAGCGATAGCACAGAGGTAGGGCTTTTGCCTTGCATGTGGCCAATCCAGGATGGACCTTGGTTCAATCTTTGCCATTTCATATGGTTCCCCTAGCCAGGAACTATTTCTGAGCACATAGCCAGGAGTAACTCCTGAGCATCACCGGGTATGAGTCAAAAAACAAAATAAATAAATAAATAAAAGCTCCTTGACTGGGACCGGAGAGATAGCACAGCGGTAAGGTGTTTGTCTTGCATGAAGAAGGACGGTGGTTTGAGGTGGTCCAAATCCCGGCATTTCATATGGTCCCCCGTGCCTGCCAGGGCCAATTTCTGAGCATAGAGCCAGGAGAAACCCCTGGGCATTGGCGGGTGTGACCCAAAACCCACAAAAACAAAAACAAAAAAAACCTTTTAGACTTAAAATAGTGTTAAGGGTTGGAGCAATAGTACAGTGGGTAGGGTCTTGCTTTGCACATACCCAACCCAGATTCAATCCATGGCACTCCATATGGTCCCCTGAGCACTGTCAGGAGTAATTCCTAAGTGCAGAACCAGAAGTCAGCCCTGAGCACAGTTATATGTGGCCCCCAAATAAAAAACAAAATAGTGTTAGTTAATGTTTCAGATATACAATGCTATACTGCTATACCATACTCACTAACAGAGGACCCCATATTCCTGCATCCCTCCCATCTTCCCATTATTAGCATACTCAGCTCTTTTTCTTTTTGTTTTTTTTTTTTTTGTTGTTGTTGTTGTTGTTTTTGGTTTTTGGGCCACACCCAGCGGTGCTCAGGGGTTACTCCTGGCTGTCTGCTCAGAAATAGCTCCTGGCAGGCACGAGGGACCATATGGGACACCGGGATTCGAACCAACCACCTTTGGTCCTGGATCGGCTGCTTGCAAGGCAAACACCACTGTGCTATCTCTCCCGGCCCTTTCTTTTTGTTTTGATTTTGGGGCCATAGCTGGTGGTGCTCAAAGCTTACTCCTGACTCTGGACTCAAGAATTACTCCTGGGGCCCGGAGAGATAGCACAGCGGCGTTTGTCTTGCAAGCAGCCGATCCAGGACCAAAGGTGATTGGTTTGAATCCTGGTATCCCACATGGTCCCCCGTGCCTGCCAGGAGCTATTTCTGAGCAGACAGCCAGGAGTAACTCCTGAGCACTGCCAGGTGTGACCCAAAAACCAAAAAAAAGAGAATTACTCCTGGCAGGTTCTGGGGACCATGTAGGATGCCAGGGATTGAACCCAGATCTACTTACAATACTCACGCTGTAGCTCCTGTACTACCTTTTTGGCTTTAGCACATTCAATTCTATAGGTAAATGTAGGGTCTCTTACTGTGAGCCGTTGTTTATGTTTATGTTATATTTATACTCTTAAAACAGAGCAGGGCCTGTGGCACCTGTGACAGAACTGAACAGCTTTCGGGGGTGTGATGAGGAAAGGCCAAAGACAGGTGCCATGGTGCAGAATGGTAGCCTGCAGGAAGAAGGACTGGATTCTGACCTGCAAATCAATACAGCCAATGGGAAACAACCACGGCATAAAGTCCCAGGCACCTTCCTTGCACCCTCTTGCATTGCTAGCTACAGAAAAGACAGCCACTTGTGAGAACTTGAACAGTGGGCACAGATACTGGGGTGGTAGGGGGAGGGTTGAAAGGTGAGGCACGATCCACAGCCAACATGACCCCAGTCTTTAGCCATGCCATTTAGACCTGCCCTTTTGGGAGTGGATGTTGGTGCTTTGCTCAGTTCCTGTGTATTTGTTGCTCCAAGTTACTGAGTCCCCAGTGATGAACACACTAGTGTGCATTCCTGGGAGAAGCTACGGCACATCACACTGGGGAAGGGCCCGAGCCCGGGAAGGACCAGCCCCTGACAATTGCCTGTCAAGAAAGCAGCTTTCAGCTCTGCATCTCTGGTTTGCTTCACACCCTTAGGTCACTCTCAACCTCAGCCTGGTCAGCTGAGTAAGGCTGAGAGTGGCCCTCAGGCCCCCTGAGCACCACTTGGGAACTCCCAAAAAGAAAAAAGAAACAGTCTCCAGTTCTTAATAAAGTGAAAGGGCAAATGTTTACCTTCTTTTCTTCACCTCTAATTCTACTATCACCAAGCTCTAAGAGGTAGCAGAATGGTTGACACAGGCTCTGGGTTTATTCTTTGCTTTGGGGACTTGGGTAACCCCAGCACCCCTCTACCGCCTTGCTCTTTGCTATGGGGCTTGGAGAATGTCCATCCAAGCATGCTCAGGAGCTCCAGACTCCATCATTGATTCTTCCCCACCTAAGCTGTCATCCAGTGCAAGGGTCTGAGGATGTTGTGCTGCTTCCATTCTATAGTACTAGGATACCTGTGCCACCTTGGGAGTGCTGGGGCCTCCAGGCAGCACCTGGTGGTGATCAGGGGCCTGAATGGTGCCAGGCTGTAGCCAGAGAGAGAGTATAGCAGGTAGGGTGCTTGTCTTGCATGTGGGCTGACCCAGATTCAATCCATGACATTCCATATGGTTCCCCAAGCACCACCAGGAGTAATTTCTGAGCACTGTTAGAGGTGCTGACAACAGATGCAAGAGGAATCATCGAAATACTTTTTGAATAATCGAAATACTAAAAAATAAAGAGGATCCAGAGAGATATTATAGGGTTAGACACTTGCCTTCTACTCATCAGACCTGGGTTCAATTTTAGTATACCATATGGTCCTAGAGCCCAGAGCCAGGAGTAAATATATAGAGTCAAGAGTAAGCCCTAAGCATTTTTGGATGTAGCTTTAAAAAAAAAAACAGAAAAGAAGGGGCTGGAGTGATAGCACAGCAGGAGGGCATTTGCCTTGCATGCTGCCACCCCATGATAGACCTAGGTTCAATCCCTGGCGTTCCATACAGTCCCCTGAGTCTTCCAGGAGTGATTTCTGAGCACAGAGCCAGGAGCAACCCATGAGCACTGCTGGGTGTGGCCCCCAAAAAAAAACAAACAAAAAGTGAAAATAAAATAGAAAAGTGTGTCATTTATACATTTGGTATGACTCGAGTCATGACCTACTAGAGGAGCATGTCAAGCTGCTATAAGAGAACCCTAGTGATGTTAGACAGTGAATGGCTGTTAAAGTGTGAAGAAACCATTATAATCTTCATACATGAAAATTCCTGAGCTTCATAGGAACTCTTTTGGCCCAATTCAAGTGAGTATTTTTAGCCATGCTTCAAAGCCCCAGGGGTTGACAAGAGACTTAGCTACAATTTCTCTGACTTTTCTGTTCTGATTCATGAATTTTACTGAGTACTTGCTGTTCAGAGGAGAAAAGTTGGGGGATTCTTACCTTCCCCAAATGTAGTAAGGTAACACTTGCTTCAGAACCAAAAATGGTAATGACAGGGCCTGGGTTATATAATATGAGATTAAGGTAGTTCCCTAATCAACTGACCACAGTCTTATTCCCAAATAGCCCATGATTCCCTAAACACTGCCATGGAGTGATGATCCCTGAGAACAGAGCCAGGAGTAGTTCCTGAGCACTGAGGTGAAGATGATCGGGCTAAGTTCCAGCCACTCTAGCAACAGTCAAATTTTCCTCTCCATTCACACTCACTGCTTCCACCTGGAGTGACTCACAAACCTTTACTTTTGAGGTGGGGGAAGAAGGAATGAGGAAGATGAAAGTCCCCAAAGGTCCATCGACAGATGAAACTCATTTCATTTCCTGTGGCAGCCCCTGGTTGTGGCAGCCTGTGATGGAAAGAAGCTAAGTAGTGTTGAGGAGAGATAATACAGCACATCGGGCATTTGCTTTGCAGCGGCCAATCCCAGTTCCATCTATGGCACCCCATGTGGTCCCCTGAGCCATCAGAAGTAATTCCTGAGCACAGAGCTCAACCACGGAGCATTGCAGGGTGTGTCTCATCCCCCAGATAAAGTGGAGTGCTGTGGAGTGCAGGGCTGGGGCCACAGGAGCAAAGCAGCCCCTTGTTTACCCCACCACCACTTCTGTTAGGGCCAAGAGAAGGACAGTGTCCTGCTCCAGAAGGAAGAGTGCCAGGGCAGGCCAGTTGTCAGGGAGGCCCAGAGTCATGCACACACCCAAACTGCTGAGTTGGGGAGCCCTTCTGTAAGTTATCTTTACTGTTTAATCCTTTGTCGGGTATTTGTGAATCCAAGAACAGTCCCCAGAATGAGAAATTACTTCCCATCCCCTTGTCCCCTTTCAGGGGGAGACCTTGGTAATATTTATCCGCAGCACATAATAATCCACACTGACAAGAAGGATAGGGTGTAAAAGATTGGGCAAAGAGAACGAGAGAATCCTCTTGCAGCCTGCAGCTTTCGCAAAAGAACCCCTCTCCCCTCTCCATCAAGCTATTTATTGCCAACTCCACAGCGCCGCACCTGGAAGGGTCAGGTGGGGCAATAGTCACAGAACAATCCTAAGGAAATACTTTTATATACAACAATTCCAAGAATAATCTTATGGAAACTTTTTCATATACTACACCCTTCCTACTAGAGCCCAACATCCTTACCCTCCAGGCAGCTGCTGCACTGGTCACGTTAATCTGCTTCCCTCCACAATCTCACATCCCCTAGATCTACAGTGAAGGGCGAAAGGGCACCTTGCTCAGAGGCAGAGTTGGGTACAGGCACAGAGGACACTAATTGGACTGGGATCAGGATCAGGGTACAGGTGCAGAGAACACAATTCGGGGTCTAGATCACAGCCCAGAGCTGCAGCTGGACCTGGGGGAGCTGCCAGTGCTTCCCCCAGTGAGAAGTGAGAGTGTCAACAAACTTTCTGGCTCTTGGATTTCTTTTGGATTTCTTTCAGCAAACCCTCATGGATTGTGTGCTTCAAAAATGTACCCAGGTCTTTTGTGGTTAATAATTGGCTTATAATGGTTTACAATGATCTGTTATTTTCTGTGTTTCTGCATAGTCCTTAAGTCATCCTTTCTTTAGAAATTCATTTATTTGGGGCGGGAGAGATAGTATGGTGTTTGTCTTTCGTGCAGAAGGACGGTGGTTCGAATCCCAACATCCCATATGGTCCCCTGTGCCTGCCAGGGGCGATTTCTGAGAATAGAGCCAGGAGTAACCCCTGAGCGATGCTGTGTGTGACCCTCCCCCCCCCCCGAAAAAAGAAATTCATTTATTTGGGACTGGAGCAGTAGTAGCACAGTGGGTAGGGCATTTGCCTTGCATATGGTCGACCCAAGTTTGATCCCTGGCATTTCATATCTTCCCCTGAGCCTGCAAGAAGTATTTTCTTCCTTCCTTCCTTCCTTCCTTCCTTCCTTCCTTCCTTCCTTCCTTCCTTCCTTCCTTCCTTCCTCCCTTCCTTCCTTCTTTCTCCTCCTTCTCCTTCTTCCTTTTTTCTTTGTTGTTTTTTTTGTTTTTGTTTTTGTTTTTGGGGCCACACTCAATGGCCCTCAGGGGTTACTCCTGGCTCTGTGCTCAGAAATCACTCCAGGCAGGTTTTTGGGAAGATATGGGATACCAGGGATCAAACCCGGATCTGTCCCAGGTCGGCAAAGTGCAAGACAAATTTTTTATGCTATCGCTCCGGCCCTGCAAGGAGTGATTTCTGAGTGCAAAGCAATGAGTAATTCCTGTTCATTTATTTGCATCCTCCCTCCCTCCCTCTCTCTCTCTCTCTCTCTCTCTCTCTCTCTCTCTCTCTCTCTCTCTCTCTCTCTCTCATTCTCTCTCTCCCTCTCTCATTCTTACTCTAGCTAAAGATTTATGAGGTGCTGGAGCAGCAGATCTGGGTTCAATTCCCAATATCCCATATGGTCCCTTGAGCCTGCCAGGAGTAATTCCTAAGTGCAGAGCTAGGAGTAACCCCTGAGCACCACTGGGTATGACTCAAAAACAAACAAAAAGTTTATCAATTTTTCAAGTCTTTGTGAAGAACCAGCTAATTCTATTTTAGTTTCTTTCTTCTCTTTTTTTTTTTTTTTTCCGCTAGGCTGGGGAACCCATATGGAATGCAGGGAATCAAACCTGGGTCTGTCTGGGTCAGCTGAATGCAAGGATACAAGGTAAATGCCTAACACTGTGATATCTCTCTGGCTGCCTATTTTAATTTTATTTATTTATTTATTTATTTACTTTGGGGAGGGGGTTGGGTCACACCTGGCAGCGCTCAGGGGTACTCCTGGCTCTACATTCAGAAATCGCTCCTGGCAGGCTCGGGGGACCATATGGGATGTCAGGATTCGAACCACCAGCCTTCTGCATGTAAGGCAAATGCCTTACCTCCATGCTATCTCTCCAGCTCTCCCCCATTTTGTGTGTGTGTGTTTTTTTGGGGGGGATCACACCCAGCAGTGCTCAGGGGTTATTCCTGGCTCCAGGCTCAGAAATTGCTCCTGGCAGGCACGGAGGACCATATGGGATGACGGGATTCGAAACGATGACCTTCTGCATGAAAGGCAAACGCCTTACCTCCATGCTATCACTCTGTCCCTGCTCCCCCTTTTTTTTTAATTTTTTAAAATTATTTTTGGTTTGGGGTCCGCAGCCAGTGGTGCTCAGGAGTTACTTTTTTGTTTATTTGTTTGTTTTAGTTTTTGTTTTTTGGGCCACACCTGGCGTTGCTCAGGGGTTATTCCTGGCTGTATGCTCAGAAATAGCTCCTGGCAGGCACGGGGGACCATATGGGACACCGGGATTCGAACCAACCACCTTTGGTCCTGGATCGGCTGCTTGCAAGGCAAACACCGCTGTGCTATCTCTCCGGGCCCTCAGGAGTTACTTCTGGCTCTGTGCTCAGAAATTGTCTGGCAGGATGGTGGGACCATATGGAATGCTGTGTGTTGAACCAGGGTCTGTTCCAGCTCATCTGCATGCAAGGCAAACGCCCTAGCACTGTGCTATATCGCTCCAGCTCTCTTTTTAGTTCTTTTGATTTCTTTATTTTTTCTGTTTTTTTCCTTCTATTTGTTTTTATTCTTTTTTGCCTTTATTCCTTTCATTTACATACACCATGAACTTGGTTTTGTTTGGGGGCCACACTAGGTGGTGCTCAGGGGTCACTCCTGGCAGTGCTTAGGGATAGAACCTGAGTCAGGCATGTGCAAGGAAAGAGCTGTGCTGGTATAATCACTTTGGCCCCTACACACTGATTTTTATTATTTCCTTTTTTCTGTTTACCTTAGGTTTCTTCCCCCCCCCAGTTCTTTGGATGCAAATTTGGGGTGCATATTTGAGTTACTGCTAATACTTTAACATATGCATTGTAGGGGATTTTTTTTGTACTTTTTTTTTTTTTTTTAGTATACTAGTTTGTGATTTGGGTTCACCTCTGTAGTCTTTTCTGGATCTAACCTTATTACCTAGCCCTGGTGACTTTCCTCTCTCCACTACTTTTCTGTAGATGGTTTTCATTAGATTTATAGGGGAGATTTCATAGATGAAGTAGTTCTTTGTTGGTAGCAACTTACCTTTAGTTCTCATTTTATTCTAGTCCATTTCTATTTCTATTATTTTTTGTTTGTTTTTGTTTTTGTTTTTGGGCCACTCCCAGCGGTGCTCAGGGGTTACTCCTGGCTGTCTGCTCAGAAATAGCTCCTGGCAGGCACGGGGGACCATATGGGACACCGGGATTCGAACCAACCACCTTTGATCCTGGATCGGCTGCTTGCAAGGCAAACGCCGCTGTGCTATCTCTCTGGGCCCCCCATTTCTATTTCTATGTCACTTTTTATGTTTTGAGTTCGGTACAAAATTATAGTTGTATATAAGTTCTGTCCCTCCTCCCTCCTCATTTAGCCTTGTTGTCATAATGAAATGTTTAGTGATAGTCTAAAATATTTATTACCTTTCTATTAAGTTATTACTTTAATGTTTGTGTACTTATCTTTTTACTTCAGAGAGAAGAGTTTCTTGTCTAATGATGGTAAAACTGTGTGTGTGTGTGTGTGTGTGTGTGTGTGTGTGTGTGTGTGTGTGTGTATGTGTGAGCCTTTATTTCTCATCTTTGAAGGGAAACTTGATAGTGCATTCTTGTTTGATGCTTGTAATCTTTCGATACTTTGAAAACATCATTCACCCTCTCTTGACCTATGGAGTTTCTGCTAAGAAAATTGCTGACAATTCAATGAGAATTATTTTCCAAATTGTTTTCTTTTTTTCCCTTGGTGATCTTTAAGACCTTTTTTTTTGTTTGTTTGACTTGTTTTGTTTTGTTTTGTTTTGTTCTGGCTCTGCTCTCAGAAATCACTTCCGGTGGGGTAGGGAGGAACATATGGGATGCCAGGGATTGAACCAGGGGTGGCTTCATGCAAGGAAAGTGCCCTACTTGCTGTACCATCTCTCTGGCCCCAAGATAATTTCTTTATCATTAATCTTTGAGAGTTTCATAACAATAGATTCTGAAGAAAGCATTTTTACATTAAATTACCAAAGAAACCTAATCACTTTGTGGAGTTGTGGGGGTGGGTGGAGAGGGGGAGAGACACCTAGGCAGTGCTCAGGAACTACTTCAGGCTCTGTCCTCTGGGATCAGTCCCAGCAGTGTTCTGGGGACTCTGTGGTGTGGGATTGAAACCTGGTCTCACACATGCCGAGCCCAATGTTCTACCACTGAGCCACATCCCCAGTTGTTTCTCCTCTTACTATGTTGCTGTTCACTAATTGAGTCAGATTCGCACAACTCTGTTCCTGAGTTCCTAGAATTGCCTTTCTGAATTTTCTGGTAACTCATTTCATCTCTTATCAGCAGCTATTTTGAGTTTATTGATTAGGATGCAGTCTTCTGTGAATTTGAACTTGGTTGCTGGAAAAACTGATGTTCATTTTTCTTTCTCCTCCTCCTCTGGCTCGGGGGACCATATGGGATGCTGAAGACTGAACCCGATGCATGCAAGGCCCTACCCACTGTACTATCGCTCCAGCCCCAAACTAATGTGGGACACTAACTAGTGTCATCTTTTTGTGGCACTCTGGTGTTTGATAAAATGTGCAAACACCTTTTTATTTTTTTTTACTTTACCAGCAGTGCTGGGGTCACTCCCGGTAGTGCTCAGGAGATCAGATCAGTGAAGGTGATCTAATCTGGACCAACCTTTGCTTAAAGTCAGCCTATGGGCTCTCTCAGAAAGAAAAGGAGTGGGAGGAGGAGTGGGGACCCAAAGAGAGGAAGGAAGAAAGAAAAATAAATTCACAAGTTTAGAGGTTGGTCATTAGCGGTCATTCTTTTTATTTTCCAGCAGGTGGCGCACTAGCAAAAGTTTTTGGTTTTACTTACTTGTATTGCCTGTATTTGAGTGTGAAGCATTTTCTTTCCTCCCCTACTTCTGTCAGAGTGGTCCCCAGAATCTTTCCCTGCTCCTTGTGCCTCTGGAAACACGGATGCTGCTGTTGACACCAAGGCTGCAGGAGCATCAGTCATGGCAGGCAGCACTCCAACTCTGTGCCAAAACCTCCATATACGTCTTCAGATGTGTGGCTTCTCTGTGGTTCTGATCTGTTGTGTAAAGAAAACTCTAACGGGGGCCGGAGAGATAGCACAGCGATAAGGTGTTGCCTTGCACACGGCTGACACAGGAAGGACCCCAGCATATGGTCCCCAGAGCCTGCCAGGAGTAACTTTTGAGCCCTGAGCCAGGAGTAACCTCTGAGCACCGCCGGTGTGACCCATAAACCAAAAAAAACAAGGCAAAACAACAACAAAAAAGAAAACTCTAACGGGTTACAGATGTCTTATTAGTTGTACACTGAACGGGGACAGAAAGAACATCTTTTTCTTTTATTTTTGGTATTGGGTCACACCAGGCAGTGCTCAGGGCTTATTTCTGGTTCTATGCTCAGGAATACTCTTGGCAGAGCTCAAGAAACTTTGTGGGGTCCCAGAGATTAAACATGGATTGGCTTCATGCAATGCAAGCACCCTATCCTCTGATGTATTTTTTTTTTTTTTGTGGTTTTTGGGTCACACCCGGCAGTGCTCAGGGGTTACTCCTGGCTCCATGCTCAGAAATTGCTCCTGGCAGGCACGGGGGACCATATGGGACACTGGGATTCGAACCGATGACCTCTTGCATGAAAGACAAACGCCTTACCTCCATGCTATCTCTCCAGCCCCCTCTGATGTATTTTGAACATGACAAAAAAAAAAAGAACTTTTGTTTTTTTGTTTTGTTTTGTTTTTTGGTTTTTGGGTCACACCCAACAGCGCTCAGGGGTTGCTCCTCGCTCTGTGCTCAGAAGTCGCTCCTGGCAGGCTCGGGGACCATATGGGATACTGGGATTCAAACCACTGACCTTCTGCATGCTATCTCTTCGACCCGACAAACTTTAAAAAAAGAAAGTTTTTTTAAAAAAAACAAAAAACAAAAAACAAAAATCAAAACCACAAATTAATGTCCCAACCCTGTACTCTAAATCTTTTTTACACGTTAAATAAATTCATTTTAGCTATCACACCAACAATGTTCACTGGCACCATTAAAAACAAAATAACCGCCTTGAGTTACCGCCACCAGAATTGGCAGCAGCATCTCTCAAACAGCACGAAGAGGGGGGCTTAGTAGAATTAATTGCTAAAGTGATGTGTAATATCAATAATTCTAGGGAAGAATTATTTCTATATACATTTTCGAACCTTGAGTGTTCTCTAAAATAAAGGAAGAAGAGTCAGAAAGATAGATCAAAGGGACCGGAGAGATAGCACAGTGGTAGGGCGTTCGTCTCGCATGTAGTCGATACAGGACGAACGGTGGTTAAAATCCCAGCATTTCATATGGTCCCCCGAGCACAGTCAGGAGTAACCCCTGAACGCCCCTGGGTGTGGCAGGAAGGAAGGAAGGAAGGAAGGAAGGAAGGAAGGAAGGAAGGAAGGAAGGAAGGAAGGAAGGAAGGAAGGAAGGAAGGAAGGAAGGAAGGAAGGAAGGAAGGAAGGAAGGAAAGAGGAAAGAAAGAAAGAAGAGAGAAAGGAATGAAGAAAGAAAGGAAGGAATGAAGAAAGAAAGAAAGGAAGAGAGAGAGAAGAAAGAAAGAAAGAAAGAAAGAAAGAAAGAAAGAAAGAAAGAAAGAAAGAAAGAAAGAAAGAAAGAAAGAAAGAAAGAAAGAAAGAAAGAAAGAAAGAAAGAAAGAGTGAGAGAGAGAGAGAAAGAAGGAAGGAAGGAAGGAAGGAAGGAAGGAAGGAAGAAAGAAAGAAAGAAAGAAAGAAAGAAAGAAAGAAAGAAAGAAAGAAAGAAAGAAAGAAAGAAAGAAAGAAAGAAAGAAAGAAAGAAAGAAAGAAAGAAAGAAAGAAAGAAAGAAGAAAGAAGAAAGAAAAAAGAAAGAAAAAGACCAAAGGGAAAACATTTACTTTGAATGTAGGAGGTTGGTCCAGGTTTGATCCTAACTCCACAGAATTCCCTGAACACTGAGTCCAGAGAACCCTTGGGCATTGCTAGGTGTAAACTCCCAGCAAAAAAAAATTTTGGGGGGGCCACACCCGGCAGTGCTCAGGGGTTACTCCTGGCTGTCTGCTCAGAAATAGCTCCTGGCAGGCACGGGGGACCATATGGGACACCGGGATTCGAACCAACCACCTTTGGTCCTCCTGGATCAGCTGCTTGTAAGGCAAACACCGCTGTGCTATCTCTCCAGGCCCAACTCCCAGCAAAATTAACAAAACTCCCTCAAATTAGGATAGGTAAAAAGGGGAAAAAATAATATAAAAGTTTCTTTTGGGGGCTGGAGAGATAGCATGGAGATAAGGCATTCGCCTTGCATGCAGAAGGCTGATGGTTCGAATCCTGGCATCCCATATGGTCCCCCGAGCCTGCGAGGAATGATCTCTGAGCATAGAGCCAGGAGTAACCCCTGAGTGCTGCCGGGTGTGACTCAAAAAAACCAAAAAAAAAAAAAAAAAAGTTTCTTTTTATTTAACTGAGAGCTGTTGAGAGAAAACAAAGAATATTTCAGATAGAAATGGAAATTCCTGGGACTAGAGAGAGAACAGTAGGTAGGGCATTTATTTGTCTTTTAAGCAGTCAACATGGGTTTGATCTCTGGCACCCTATTTGCCCCCCTGAGCTCCACCAGGAATGATTTCTGAGTTCTGAGCCAGAAATAATCCCTGAGCACAGCCAGGTGTGGGCCTCCCCACCCCAAAAGAAAAAAATAAGTCAATTCCTGGTGCTTTGGAGCTGTTTCATCACATTTTCTAACAGTCCAGATATTGGAACTGAATCTTTTGGTTGGTTTTTTGTTTTGTTTTGTTTTGTTTTGTTTTGAACTGAATCTTTTAATTTAGTTCCATTTATTTTTTGAGGGGGTAGGGGCAGCTTGTCATGTCTCAGGGCTTCCTCTTGGCTCTGCACTCAGGGGACCAAAGGGGGTTCTGTGAATTGAACCTGGGTTGGCCATGTATGAAGCAAACACCTTACCAGCTTTATCATCTCTCCAGCTGGCTATTAAATACCTGAACTATTTAGTTGTGTCCTATATCTTTATCTGGTTGTGCTGTTGAGAAATAACTTAAAAGAATGACATAAACATGTGCATACAATTCTCCTTGCTTCATAAAACTGATGGATCAATTTGAATCAAATTTATAAAACATATAAGGGAAAACAAAAACTTCAAGGAGCAGGGTGTTCTATATTCAGGAACTAGAGCCAGCATTCATATAATTAGAATCTCAAATTAATGAGAAGGTGGCCAGAATGATAGTTTTAGAATAATGGCAGAAACTTGTGGAATTTGAGAAAAGGAAGCTGGAACAAAGGTTACTTAGGACTAATTCCTGGCTCTACACTTAGGGATCTCTCTTGGCTGTGCTCAGGAGACCAAAAGGGATGCTGGGGATAGAATCCTGGGTCAGTTCATGCTAGGCAAGCTCCCTACCCACTGTACTATCACTCCGGCCCCCTACCTTTTTTTTTTTTTTTTTACCCTATTTAAACACCATGGTTTACATCGTTTTTCATAATATACTTGTTTCTGTCATTCAATGTTTCAACACAATCCCACCACCAGTGTGACCTTCCTTCCACCATTGTTCCTCGCTTCCTACCTGCCTCCAAGCCTGCCCACCTTGGCAGGCTCAAAATAATTTATTCTCTATGGAAGAGAGCACACTTTTTTTTTTTTTTGAGTCACATCCGGCAGCGCTCAGGGGTTACTCCTGGCTCTACGCTCAGAAATCGCTCCTGGCAGGCTCGGGGGACCATATGGGATGCCGGGATTAGAACCACCGTCCTTCTGCATGCAAGGCAAATGCCTTACCTCCATGCTATCTCTCCAGCCCCTCACTTTTTTAAATTAATAATTTTTTTTTTTTTTGGTTTTTGGGCCACACCCAGCGGTGCTCAGGGGTTACTCCTGGCTGTCTGCTCAGAAATAGCTCCTGGCAGGCACGGGGGACCATATGGGACACCGGGATTCGAACCAACCACCTCTGGTCCTGGATCGGCTGCTTGCAAGGCAAATGCTGCTGTTCTATCTCTCCGGGCCCTAAATTAATAATTTTAATTGAATCAGCTACAAAGTTGTTCATGATTGAGCTTCAGTCATACACCCACCCCTTTATCAGTGCACATTTTCTGCCATTAGTGTCTATTTCCCTATGTCCTCCCCTCACTGCCTCTGTGGCAGACATTGTTCTTCTTTCTCTCAGAGGGTACATTCTTTATTTTTTTTTGTGTGTTTTGTTTTGTTTTTGTTTGTTTGTTTTGGGCCCACACCTGGTGACACTCAGGGGTTACTGTTGGCTATGTGCTCAGAAATCGCTCCTGGCTTGGGGGACCATATGGGACTATATGGGATCTAACCCAGGTCCATCCTGGGTCAACCATGTGCAAGGCAAACACCCTACCACAGTAGCATCACTTCAGCCCTCAGAGGGTACATTCTTTTTTTTTAGGGGGGGGGGCACACCCGTTTGATGCTCAGGGGTTACTCCTGGCTAAGCGCTCAGAAATTGCCCCTGGCTTGGGGAACCATATGGGGCGCCGGGGGATCAAACCGCGATCCTTCCTTGGCTAGCGCTTGCAAGGCAGACACCTTACCTCTAGCACCACCTCTCCGGCCCCAGAGGGTACATTCTTATGTTGCTCACGCTTTTGAGAAAAAGCTTTCAGTTGGGGCCAGAGAGATAGCATGGAGGTAGGGCATTTGCCTTGCATGCAGAAGGACGGTGGTTCTGATCCCGGCATCCCATCTGGTCCCCCGAGCCTGCCAGGAGCGATTTCTGAGCATGGAGCCAGGGGTAACCCCTGAGCGCTGCCGGGTGTGACCCAAAAACAAAAGCTTTCATTTTTCCCCCTTTGAATATCATGTTAGCAGTAAAATTGTCCTATGATCTTATTTCTGTTGAGTTCCTTTCGCACATTTTCTACTGAGTTTTCTTGGGGGAGGGGTTGGGTCACACCCTGCGATGCTCAAGGGTTATTCCTGGGCCTGTGCTCAGAAATCACCCCTGACAGGCACTGGGGACCATATGGGTTACTGGGATTGGTTGCGCGCAAGGCAAATGCCTTACTGCTGTGCTATCGCTCTGCCCCCCCCCCCATTGGGAGTTTTGGGGTTTTTTTAGGGTTTTTTTGTTTGTTTGTTTTTGGGTCACACCGACAGCACTCAGGCGTAACTCCTAGTTCTACATTCAGAAATCACTCCTGGCAGGCATGGGGGACCATATGGGATGCTGGGATTCGAACCACCAACCTTCTACATGCAAGGCAAACTCTTTACCTCCATGCTACCTCTCCAACCCCAAGGGAGTTAGTTTGTTTTTTTTTTATAAAGATTACAAATAGATGTTGACTTTCTCAAATGCTTTTTCTCTGAAATAGCCATATTGTTTTATTCTTTGTTAATGTATCTCACATTGATCTAAGCATATTTTATGAAGCTATCTGTATATACTTGATAAAATCCCCTTTGATCCTGGAGCATGATCTTTGTGATATATTGCTGATTTGTTTGCTAATATTTTTTTTATGTGTGGTTTTTGGGTCACACCCGGCAGTGCTCAGGGGTTATTCCTGGCTCCAGACTCAGAAATTGCTCCTGGCAGGCACGGGGGACCATATGGGGCGCCGGAATACGAACCGATGACCTCCTGCATGAAAGGCAAACGCCTTACCTCCATACTATCTCTCCGGTCCCTGTTTGCTAATATTTTATTGAGAAATTTTACTGCTATGTTTTGGGGGATATTGGGGTGCTCAGGTGGGACTCAAGGATCATATGTAGTTTTTGAGATCAAACCCTCCAGCTTCTCTGAGAATATTGGTTGTCATGTTCTTTGACCTGTGCTCTCCTTATCTGGTTTGAAGGTTGGTAATGCTAGCCTTATACAATTATTTTCCCCTGCCCTTCCCTAGTCTTGTAATGACTGGGTGCTTGATGCTTGAACATTGGGTTACAGTGCACACACCACAGCTGGCATACTTGGTTGCACAGCTCATTGAGGGCTGCACATTCTAGTTGTAGCACTTGCATGTTTTGTGGTGGTCCTGAGGATTGGACCTGAGGATTCCATGAGGCAATGTCACGAGGATCACATCCAGCATATGGGCATCGCCATGAATTGAACCCCTGACCTCAGGCCTTCATGCGGAACTCTCACTGAGTCTCCCCCAGAGTCCCCTTTAAGTGCATTTGGAAAAGTTCCTCTTATTCATTTTATTAAGAGAAATTTAAGATGGGTATAAAATTCTTCTTAGAAATTTTGGTAATACTGATAATAAAGCTGCTCTGGAATTATTTGTCAAATAAAAAATAGATTTTGTTTACTAGGAAAGAGATGAAATAGTAACTAGTCTATTTTCTTATATTCTTCATGGGAGATCGAGTCTAACAATATGTTCATTTTTTTCCTATGTTGTCCAAGTTATGAGCATATAGGTACTCATACTTGTCTGTAAGGAGTCTTTGTACTTCTGAGGAATCAGTGTTAAGATCTTTTACTGGTTATTTTAATTGAGACAGTTTCTCTTGGTGAATCTAGATAAAGGTTTCACAATTTTACTTTGTCAAAGAGTCAGCTCCTTATTTCATGTATCTATTCAATTGTCTCAATTTATTTCTTTCCACTCAGAACATTATTATTTTTTTTTTTGGGTCACACCCAGCAGCGCTCAGGGGTTACTCCTAGCTCTACCCTCATAAATCACCCCAGGCAGGGTCCGGGACCATATGGGATGCTGGGATTTGAATCTCTATCCTTCTGCATGCAAGGCAAATGCCTTGTTGCTGTGCTATCTCTCTGGCCCCTATTTTCTACTTTCTGCAAACTTATTTACATTTCTTTCTTCTTTCTTTCCTTTCTTTCTTTCTTTTTTCTTTTTGGTTTTTGGGCCACACCCGGCAGTGCTCAGGGGTTACTTCTGCTTATCTGCTCAGAAATAGCTCCTGGTAGGCACGGGGGACCATATGGGACACCGGGATTCGAACCAACCACATTAGGTCCTGGATCAGCTGCTTGCAAGGCAAACGCTGCTGTGCTATCTCTCCGGGCCCCATTTCTTTCTTTCTTGTGTTCTTTTTTTTTTGGTTTTTGGTTTTTGGGCCACACCCGGTAACCCTCAGGGGTTACTCCTGGCTATGCGCTCAGAAGTCGCTCCTGGCTTGGGGGACTCTATGGGACGCCAGGGGATTGAACTGTAGTCCGTCCTAGGCTAGTGCTGGCAAGGCAGACACCTTACCTCTAGCACCACCGCGCCAGCCCCTATTTCTTTATTTAGTTTTTTGGGGCCACACCTAGCAGTACTCAAAGGTTACTCCTGGCAGTGCTCGAGGAACCACATGGGATGCTAGGGATCATATATGGTGTTGATCGAGTCAGCTGTGTGCAAGGCAAATGCCCTAACTGCTGTGCTATCACTCCAGCCTCAGAGCCCTTTATTTTGTTTTGTTTTGGGGCCACATGTGGCAGCACTTAGGGGTTCCTCCTGGCCCTGTGCTCAGTAATTACTTCTGGCAGTGCTCAGAGGACCATATGGGATACCAGAAATTGAACCCAGGTTGGCTACATGCAAGGCAAAGGCCCTACCTGCTGTGCTATCACTAGCCCCCTTTACCTTTTTGTTTGTTTTGTTTTGGGGTCACACCTGGCAGCGCTCAGGGGTTACTCCTGGCTCTACCAGGGGTCTCAAACTCAATTTACCTGGGGGCCGCAGGAGGCAAAGTCGGATTGATCCTTGAGTGCAAAGTCAGTAGTAAGCCTTGAACACTGGGGGGTGTGACCCAAACAACTAAAACAAAACAAAACAGAAAAAGATTCCTCTAGGGCAGGGCCACAAAATGTTGTACGGAGGGCTGTTTGCGGCCGGCGGGCCGCGAGTTTGAGACCCTACGCTCAGAAATCGCTCCTGGCAGGCTTGGGAACCATATGGGATGCCGGGATTAGAACCACCATCCTTCTGCATGCAAGGCAAATGCCCTACCTCCATGCTATCGTTCCGGCCCCTCCCTTTATCATTATTTTTATGGACCATGTCAGTCTATTTTGTCTGGTATGAGTATAGTTATGCCATTTTTTGCAAAGTTTAGTTGCATGCCATATCTATTCTCTCCATTTTTATTCCTTTTTACCTGACATTTAAGGGATCGCTTCCACACAAGTAACATTGTGTCTTAACACCTTTCAGGTTTGAATCATTGTAAATGAAAATATGTACTATTACATAGATTTGCTACTAAAAGCTCAGGTCTCTCCATCCTATACCTGGTCCCTTTTGACAAGTTCATCAGGCCCTTTCCCATCGATTTTTTTTTTTGGGGGGGGGGAACACCATACCTGGTGCTTATGAGGTACTCCTGGCTCAGAGATTAAGCCTGATGGTGCATGGGGGACTGAATAAAGTGTAGGGAATCAGCATCTGCCCACTCACTGTACTTTTTTTTTTTTTTTTTTTTTTTTTTGGTTTTTAGGCCACACCCTGTGATGCTCAGGGGTTACTCCTGGCTATGTGCTCAGAAGTTGCTCCTGGCTTCTTGGGGGACCATATGGGACGCCGGGGGATCGAACCGTGGTCCGTCCTAGGCTAGCGCAGGCACCTTACCTCCAGCGCCACCGCCCGGCCCAACTCACTGTACTATCACTCCAGCATCCCTTTTCCCTCTATTGACTGCTAATTTGGCTTTATAATCTAAAGGTTTTTTTTTATCTTATTAAGTTTATTATTTGTATTGTTTTTCTATGTATCTCATGAGCAACAATATTTTTCTCTGATTTATCTCATATTAACAATACTCCTGAGTTCTAATTGGAATCTCTAATTTTGCAACTCTGTGTCCTGGGCTTAGATACCTATTCTCCCCCCCCCCCCAATTAGGTAATTTTTCACCCACTGTTTCTTTTTTTTGGGGGGGGACACCTGTTGACGCTTAGGGGTTACTCCTAGCTATGCTTTCAGAAATCGCTCCTGGCTTGGGGGGACCATATGAGATGCTGGGGGATCAAACCATGGGTCTCGGGGCCGGAGAGATAGCATGGAGGTAAGGCGTTTGCCTTTCATGCAGAAGGTCATCGGTTCGAATCCCGGCATCCCATATGGTCCCCCGTGCCTGCCAGGAGCAATTTCTGAGCATGGAGCCAGGAGTAACCCCTGAGCACTGCCGGGTGTGACCCAAAAAAAAAAAAAAAAAAAAAAAACAAAACCATGGGTCTGCCTTACCTCTAGTGCCACCACTGTGGGGGGGCATTGTTTCTTTAATGTGTTTTTTATTGTTTGTTTTGTTTTTGGACCACACCCAGCATCATTCAGGGGTTACTCCTGGGTCTGCACTCAGAAATCACTCCTGGGAGGCTTGGGACCTATGGGATGCCGGGAATCGAACCAAGGTCTGTCCCAGATTGGCTGAGTGCAAGGCAAACACCTTGCCACTGTGCTATCACTCCGGCCCCTCTTTAATGTGTTTTCTGTCTTTCCTGCCCCCCCCCCCTTGTCTTCCCCCTTGTTATTATCTAGGGTCCTTATTATACAAAGTTATTCTGCTTAGGCCAGAGAATTAGTTCAGTGAAATGAACACATGCTTTACATGTAGAAAACTCAGGTTCAATCCCTGGCAACACATGACTCCTTAGAGCACTGCTGGGTGTGACCCCTAAATGACCCTCTCACCCCATTGACTAAATTTCACCTGAAGTGTCTCCTCTGAACATGGAGCTAGGAGTAGTCCCTGTGCACTGCTGGACCCAAAATAAATTTTTAAAAAATGTTATGCTGTTTGATCTTTCACAAATCCATTGTTTTTGTTTTATGCTTATTAGTTTGGGCTACACCAGTGGTACACAGGAGTTACTCCTGCTCCTGCTTAGGAATCACTCCTGGTGGGCATGGAGGGCCATACTGGATGCCAGGGATGGAAACCATGTTAGCCATATGCAAGGCAAGTGACCTACCCGGACCCTCTTTGTTGTTGTTGTAATATTCTTTTTGCTGCTATTTGAGTCATTTCCACTATCCTGTCTTCCAACTCACCAATTCTCCTGCTTTATCTAACCTGCTGTTGAACACACCTGTGGGTTATTACTCTCTTCAGCACCACAACTTGGTTACATTTTCTCACTTTGTTGACATTCTTGCTGTTTATACATCTTTAGTATGTTGGTAATCTTAACTTTGAGCTCTTTATCTGGTAAATTATCTCATTTGGGCTTCCCACCTTGGCCCCATCCCCCTGCACTTTTATTCATTCTTTCACTTCAAAGACCTTCCCACCTCACTTGCTTTATACAAAAAACAACCTTCCCATTGTTGATGGTGCCAAGAACAGCCTTTACAATTGTTTCTGATCAGTAGGGGCCCCAAATTCAATCTTCACTATCCTTGGAGCCAGACACTCAAAAGCTGCCTGCATGGAAGGAACAGCTGGCAGTGCCATTAGGTTAGTTGATGTGTCTCCAAAGAGATTCCTATGAGTAGATGCCTTAAGATTTTGTTTTTTAAATGTCATACTTGGCAATGTTTGGAGATTACTCTTGGTTCTGCACTCTGAGAACCATATGGGATGCTTGGAATCTGGGCTGGGCACATGCAAGTCAAGCACCTTAACCACTGTACTATCTCTCCAGCCCCTATTTTTCTTATCTTTTGGTTTTTGGGCCATACTTGGCTCTCTGCTACAAGTGTTTTCAGGGAACCATTTGCTAGTAGTGTATAAGGCTAGTGCACTATTCATTGTACTAGCTCTCTGCCCTAAGATGAACAAATTCTAGATTATTTTCGAGCTGTTTTTTGTGTTAGGTACCAAGACAAGTGTATGCTTGAGCGCTTTAAGGGTAGAATCTCTGCAGTTCCTGAACACCATCCCATGGTTTGCAGAACCTGGTGTTTTGGGAGGATCCATTTCTCCAGTCCAGGTTTGTCATTGGAGTTGCTGCTCTTTGGACACCAGTGTCTTGCTTTTCCTAAAATGCTCCGTATTTGTTTTAATCTCCTGTTTATGTTAGCAATTTCATAGCTCTGCCTCTTCTACCTGCCCCAACATCAGCTTTTATCTACTATTGTATAAAGCTTCTCAGCTAGTATGTCAGAGGTAGTTGTCCCATATATACTCATGGATTATATGGCTAGGAGAGAAAGTAAATGTTAAGTTCTTCTTTTAGCCACTATCTTGAATGACTGTTGGCAACTCTTAAAAAAAGTGTTGTTGGGCCCAGAGAAATAGCACAGCTTGCCTTGCAAGCAGCGGATTCAGGACCTAAGGTGGTTGGTTCGAATCCCGGTGTCCCATATGGTCCCCCGTGCCTGCCAGGAGCTATTTCTGAGCAGACAGCCAAGAGTAACCCCTGAGCACTGCCAGGTGTGGCCCTAAAACAAAAAACAAACAAACAAAAAAAGTGTTGTTCTGTTATTGATATTTAATAACATGCTAAGTGGCATAAACTACAGCAACACATAATTCCATTAAAAAGATATATAAGTTGCCAGAGAGATAGGGTGTTTGCTTTGTATGTGGCTGACCCTAGTTCAATCCCTGATACCCCATATGGTTCCCTGAGCCCACCAGGAATGATCACTGAGCAAAAAGCCAGGAGTAAGCCCTGGATACCTACTGGATGTGGCCTCAAAACAAAAGATGTCAAATGAGGAAAAAAAAAACACCTTGTATTTATGTAAAATGTGTATCTAAGGAATCCCTTTCTGTGCAGACCCATTTCTAGAGAGTTCTTTTTTTTGTGTGTGTGGTTTTTTTGGATCACACCCAGCAGTGCTCAGGGGTTACTCCTGGCTCCATGCTCAGAAATTGCTCTTGGTAAGCACGGGGGACCATATGGGATTCGAACCGATGACCTTCTGCATGAAAGGCAAATGCCTTACCTCCATGCTATCTCTTCGGCCCCCCATTTCTAGAGAGTTCTATTCCAAGTGGAAAATGGAGATAAAAACTTCCAAGCCTGTTATCCAGCACCCCAAGCTATGATCATGAAGCTTCCATTCAGGGGAAGCTTTCCCAATAAAGGATCTAAGGGGTGTGGACATCAACTAGAGAAAAGGAAAAAAAAAAAAAAAAAAAAAGATCTGGGCTCTGGGTGTCAATTTTAGTTAGAATTTTCAAGTAGTGGGGCCAGAGCGGTGGCACAGTGGTAGGATGTTTGCCTTGCAAGTGGCTGACCTAGGACAGACCTCAGTTCGATCCCTGGTGTCCCATATGGTCCCCCAAGCCAGAAGCGATTTCTGAGCACATAGCCAGGAATAACCCCTGAGCGTCACCAGTTGTGGGCCCAAAAACCAAAAAAAAAATTTTTTTTTTCAAGCAGTGAGAGGTACTGTCTCCTGTAATTGCCTTTTCCCATTTCCTCTCTCATGATTCTCTTTTCAAGGCTAGCCAGTACCAGAACCAGGCAATCCAAATGTAAAGCATGCAGGTGGTAGGAGAGCAGAAGAAACACTTCTAGCACATCTATAATGAGGGACGGGAGGTGAAGGGGGGAAAAAGGACCCACACTGAATTTTGAGTGCAAAAAATAAATATAAAATTTATTAAAACACCCACAATATTTTAAAGATACCAGGAGTAATACAGGTCACAAACCAGTTGTTTGTGTAAATTATAATAAAATACAAATCAAAAAAGGATACATACTTGCAATTTCTAGGCACCCTAAATTAAATTTACTGAAACACTGGGGAAGAAGGGAGGGTAAGAGGGGGCTGTTCAGGAGGCAAATCAATAAAGTGGGAGAGAAAATATTAACAAAAAAGGTAAAAATTATACAAAATAAAATTATCAGCATAAATTTACTGTACTAAGAATATCTACAGTTTAATAATACACATCCTATTGCCTTGAGACATTGCAAAAATCTACCATTCATCCATCAACCCCAGATAAACTTCATTTCAAGTAGCCACAGTTACAAAGTCAAGACGGAATATTCAAGTATGGTTGTGAAATTCACCTCCATTGGAAGCCAAGTAACCAAACAGGAATTCAAAGAAGAAATGAAATCCATCAGAAAGCTACAAGTTTCAAAAGTCTAATGCATGAATATGCCACAAAATGGCCTGCCCTTGTTTCTTTTCATTAGAATATGTGAAAAACAAATGATACCACTTCTGTTTTTCTCTCCCCCGCCCCCCAGAAATGAAAAACAAAAAACAACCAAAAAACTCATGTATTGGAATCATGAAATTTTGTGATGTTTGAAGGAGCCAAATAGTAAGGTTTTTAATCCCCATGTGAATAGTGATAAATTATCCCTGAATGATGGGTGGTCAAGATGAGGAGAAAGAGAGAGAAAGAGCAAAGAATACCACTACAAAAAGCATCCCTGATATCAGAAGAGAAGCAAAGGAGGAAGTAGGCCAAATCGCTCACAGATTCTTAGGCAAAAAAGCAACTTTAACCTTGGGATTTTTATTTGTTTGTTTTTTGTTTTTTTTCTGTGCTGCAGTCTGCTCTGAGGAGAAGCCTATTGCTTTAGTCATATTGGCGGCTCTGTGAGAGAAAGGGCTGGGAGGGAGCACCAAGACAGGAGCCTCAGACATGGAAAACAATGCTGCACCAGGGGTGTGGAACTGTATAACCTACACTTGGGATCTTCACCTCAAACATGTTCATTTTGGTCCGGGGTATGTTGAAAGTGACCATGCACCACAGCAGATGCAGCTGATTAATGAAACTAGACTCTGAGGGAGAAGTTTCAAATGACAGCAACAGTGACTGCAAAAGCTCAGCAGGATGAGCACAAAGAGATTCACATTTTATTCAAAAGCAAAACTTGACAATGAAATACAGTCAACTACATCCCAGCCTTGAGTCATGCTGCCATTTAACTGCTGAGGAATGAGAATTAAAGTGACCTCAGATTCCTTGAGGCCAAGTATATTATCTGATGGACAACCTTCAGGGTATCAATCAGACTTCCTGGGTATCTTCCTTAAAATGTCATGATGTCCTGTTCTTGAGGTATTTAAAAAAATATTGTTGTGACCAGGATGACACAAAATGGAGTTTCCTGATGCATTGTGTGTGTGTGTGTGTGAGTTTAATCAACTTTTGTGGACCCAAGAAGAAAAGAGAATAGCACCAACTTAAAAAAAAAAAAAAAAAAAAAAAAAGCAGCCTCAGTGGCACCAAGTGAGCAAAAGCTCCTTCCTCTGAGCTGAACACGAATGACCAAATGAGATGTGGAAGGGAAGCAACAGGGGCGAAGGCTGAGGACTAGTGAGGCCTGGCCCACCATATCCACTGACGCATGTAGAGCACCTTTGGAACTCTCAGACACCACCTGCACCCTAGAAAGAGGGAAAAGTGTGTCCTTGGCTCTGCCAGAATAGGAGGCAGTCAAGGTCCACTTTGCAGGGCTGAAAGGACGAGTGTAGGACCCTGGCTCTTGCTAAACCCAGCAAGCCTTCCCCACCCTTTGCCTTTCCTTGGCCACTGAGGGTAGAACGATGAAACAAACTGCCCAGGGAGGTTACAGCATGGTAAACAGAGGTCACAAGAGACAGCACCAAAAAGGGAGGGGAGATATAAGCCAAGAGAGACTGGAGCCCACCTTGTTTTTGGTTGGTTGTGGTTTCAGAGCATTGATAGCACCTCAGCAAAACAGGATCTGGGACAGTCACATTAAAACACCATAGCACCATTTTATTTAGACGATTTCAATTCATGAAAATGCTTCCTTAGTCCATAAAACACACTTCAGTAACAAAAGTATTGGTTGAGGCACCTCAGGGATATCATTTTCTACCAGCACTGCCTTGGTTTGAGATCTGGTTGGGTGGCTGGTTCAGCTCCACCAATCGGATTTCTAGGTTATAGACACATCACCTATCCTCACACATCGCCTGCTATTTGAGACAAAACACTTGAGCACCACGACTTCTTTTCTTGCCTTTGTACTGTAAAAAAAATCCCTCGCTCTATTTCCAAAAGAGACCAGTGGAAGGACCAAGAGGGGACACTTCTTGGTCACACAGGGGTCACCTCTTCCCACGCCCACTGTCATCTCAGTGCCAAGGTGACACAGCACCCATAAAGCCAGGGTGTAGAAAACATCGGCCCTGCTCCAAACTGAAAAACAAAACAAAAAACAAGCCAAACAACCACAAAAATTACCTCAAAATCTATAAAACACCTTTCATCCAGATTTCTGATAATGGTTTCTTAAGCTAGCACCAGTTTATTTTGCGAGAACCTGCCGCAAAGCAATTTTTGTAATGTTTAAAATCCCTTAGCACAAAACTTTGCAAGCACTTCCCTTGTGCATGAAAGGTAGGGACAACATAGCAAAAGAGGAACGAAAGGTCTGCAGTGCGCATGGAAGCGTCTGGACTGGGGTACATCGGGAGATGACTTTGAGACTCCACATTTCCTGTTGCTATGACTCTTAAAAACTTGGTCATGCTGTTAAGGTTCTTTAGTTGCAATGGCTTTTTTTTTTTTTTCTTCTCATGATAAAAAATGTCTGTTAATCATCTTTAGGACTTAAAAAAATGATAGTGCCAGTAAAAAATAAAAATTTGATTTTTTTTTTCTCTTTAAGAAACCTTCAGCAGCAAGGGGGGATAAAGAGCTGTGCATAGTTACTTTTTTTTTTTTAATATATGTCTAAAGCATGCTAATTTTAATGACTGAGATTTGAGGTAGGTTATACGTGTAGTGTGTAAAGACCAGCACGGCTAGAGCGTGGTGACAGCACCACCTAATTTCTGAAACACCATTTGGAGGGGTTGGGAACGTCCAATGGAGACCACCTTGACTCGCCTCTCAGTAGCCTATTTGTTAATCTAGAAATTTATGAACCAAAGGCCGTTTGAGCTGGGGGGGTGGGGGGACAGGACGGGACAGACATAACATGCTTTTAGCTTGTATTGGTTTCTCCTGTTATTATCTAATGGCTTTTCTACCAAAGGGCAACAAGGGGAAGGGTCTATTGAACACAGTCAGAAGATTCACACATGCCTGCTCTCAGAATCACCTGGGTTACACTCGGGACCTTCCAAACCAACAGCCAACCTGGGGCTTTCACGGGCCAGACAGACGTCACATTCTCCAAATGTTTCGCAAAATATTGTATTTCTTGCTTAAGATCATTTAAAATGAAGTTTTCAAGGCACCCCCGCATCTACCTAAGCACGGAGTCAAATGAGACCTGCATAAAAGTACTGATGCAATAAGCAAAATAGCATTTAAAGGACCCAACTTTTCCTCAAAACTAGAAAATTTGCATGCTCATTAAAGATTCTGCTGCCTTTAGCTTGTCACACTGAAGGTCAGAGGTTATCCTATAAATCTGAGTTCTGAATAATTCTAAATCCTGATAAGCTCTTGGGTATTTATTTCAAAAGCAATAATATTTCATTTTTTTTGTCCTGTAAAATAAATGCAACTTTACAGAATATGGTAAAAGTGAAGGATAGACAAAGCACGTTAAATATTCAGCTACTATTTACAATTTCTCCCACAATTACATGTTAAAACATACTTTTTTTTTTCAAGTTGCTGTTTAAATCTAGGCAAAAGTGCTTAAAAAAATCTTTCACTATTTACAGTTAAAACCAGACCACATAAATGCTCAGGACATCTTACAGCAATGCACCGCCAGTGCTTCTGAAGTTACAGTGAACACCCAGCGGGTCAGTTCTCAGCGCTTACACAAGGCACCTGGAAGCTCAGGAACTTGCCTCTAGCATCATCATCTGATTGTTAAAAACTCATTTTACGAAGACCCACCTCTGAATAAAACTGCTCATTAATAGCTGATGTTTACCTCTGGGTTTGGTTGTCATTCCCCAGTGTGGCCATATTCCCCTGTGTGTCCTTGACGAAGCCTCCCATACACCACACACATCACCTGGGTAGAGCAGCTCAGTAAGACTTTCTGCTAACACCACAGGGAAAAAAAAAAAAAAAAACCCAACAACAAAACACTCCGCTTGCTGTTGAATGTTGCTTCTGCCTGTCGGGCCCAACCTCTCTCAGCAACGTTGCAAAAATGAAGCACCACATTCTTATTTCAAAGAACTGAATGAATGCACCAGAAATTTTAGAACAGGTATGTTTGAGTGGGTGGAGAGGGAAGGAAAGAAGATGATCATATAGAGAAATGGCACCAGTTAAGGGAGAGGGGTGGTGGAAATCATAGCTACCTGCTGAAAATGTTTGACTCTTGCATCTTAAAATTGTTACGTGAGGGCCCACTCCCCAGAAGCGATATGGAGAAGGGGGTGGGCTCAGGTGTGAGGCATGCACCATTGTCCAATGTGGAAATCCAGGAACAAGGAGAGATGTGTTAACTGCTGTTACTCAGTTGTGCTGAGCTCCCGCAGGTGCCACCTGCCCAGAGTCAGAGAAGTCCCAGCACGAAACTCACTACAGCACCAGGCTCCGCACAGCACCACGGCTGCTGCACACAGCCACAGCTACAGCCACAGCCACCTGGGCTGGCTTTTCACAGCTTGGGTTTGACTTCTTTTAAAAGTTACAGTAGCCCTTTTTTAATTCCGGTATCAGCATAGACTTTGGGGCATTTTCCCAAAAAACTGCCACTAAGACAAAATTCCTTCAGCCCAGTATTCATTGGCTTGTCAACTCGGTGGAAGCAGCTCCTAAGAGCCTCTCCAGCTCCATCAGGAGGTGCTGCCTGGGGAACCGTGACATCGTGTGACTTGGTAAATAACGGACAGAGAGGATTCAGTGTGGAGACTAGCAAGCTTGAAGCTGTCTACTTCCAACCTGGTTTCTGGGGAAATCGACACCAGCACCTCAGTGTCTGGCCTGGGGTACACCTGCCCCCTCACTCCAAGCTAGTGCTGGAAAAAGGGACCCCCGAGATGTTCTTTGACAGATTCTCCGATTCCGGAGAGGATAGAAGCCGTCCTGAGGATTACCTCCACGAGGGAAGGCAGGTCTGTGGGACTGACCAGACGGCTACAATCTGCCCAACAAGGGCCAGACGAAATCTCGTCAGCTCCCCAGGCCAGCTCGAGCGAGGGGCCCAGCACAACTGGGCCACAATGAGCATAGGTGGCCTTCCCCGCAGTTCCTGACCATGACTCTTGTTGCTTTAAAAAACAAAAACAAAAACCCAATAAATACATGTTTTAAATGGAATTTAAAACTACTCCTTTGTGAAAGTTTCTTTCCATTATTGTGATATACAAGGATAGAGTTTTAAAAACAAGAGAAAATAAAATCCTCCCTCCTCCCCGCCCCTTCCCCAGAACGAGGAGGTGGGATGAGGAAGAAACCAAGTGGAGATATAAATATTCAGATCACGAGAGAAGAAAAAAATAATCACCCGACAGCCGTAGTTTCTTCTTCAAAGTGCTGGGGGGAGACGGGGAGTGAAGGGGTTGGGGGGGGGCGGGTCAGTTCTGAGGTTTGGACCATAAATACATATATATGCATATCTATATATGTATGTATAGATGAAAAGACTTCTGCACCCCCAACCCGCCCCCCGGTGTGAGGGCAAAAGCACCACAGAGCAGCTCGGGCCGGGCCCGACGCTGAGGTACGCTGGCTCCCAGGCACCTAGATCCAGCGGCTGTAGGGGCCGGTGACCTTCGTATAGGCGTAGGAGGACACGGTGACCGCGGAGTCCGTGGGCACGGCCAGCGCTTGCCGAGTAGGCACGGCCCCCTTCTTCTCCTGATGCTGGGGTTCGGGCACCACGGCACCGCCCCACTTGCGCTTCTTCCCGTAGAGCTTGGCCTCTTGCTGCCCCAGGCCCAGACGGGCGGCCTCCTCCTGCCGGGCCCGCGCCCGCTCCGCCAGCTGCTTCATCTTGGCCTCCCAGAGCGCCAGCCCGTGGTTGGGCTGGTTGAGGTTCTTGTGCTGGTAGAAGACCAGCGAGATGCGGGTGGGGTGGCAGCGGTTGGGCTTCTTGAGAGGTGTGGTGGCGTGCAGCTCGCGGCGGGCGCACTCGATGAGGATGGAGCCGTGTGCCGGGGCCACGGCCACGCCGCCGATGTTCTCGTCCAGGAAGTTGTGTTCGCTGTCGGACCACAGCTCCTCCTCCTCCTCCTCCGCAGCCGCGACAGTCCCCGCGTCCTTCTCCTCCTTCACCACCACCCCCTTGGCGGGGGCCTCCTCTGCCGTCCCCTCCTCCAGGCTAAAGGGGTCCCACAGCTTCTCCTCCGACTTCAGGGCCCCAAAGAGCTTCTCCCCCGAGCCCAGGGGCATGCCGAAGGACTGCCAGGCCTTGTCCAGCTGGCTGGCCCCCGGCGTTGGAATCCTGCCCTCCTCGCCTTTCAGGGGGCTCCACAACTTGTCTTGGAACCCGGGACCGCCTTTCAGGGCGGAGTTGAAATCCCCTGCGGCCACCCCCCATGGCTTCTCTGCCGTCAGACTGGGCCCCGCCAAGGCCGAGGTGCCATTGCCGAACTTGCAAGGGCTCCACGCCTTGCCTCGGAGCCGCCCACCCGGCTGGGGGGCTGGCTGCTGCCCCTCTCCGGGGAAGAGCCCCCACTGGCTATCCGGGAAGTGGGAGGGGGTCAGGCAGCTGGACCCGAAAGAACCGAGCTTTTCGGGGATGAGGGTGGCGCTCTCCCCGGGAGGGAAACCACCCCAGCTGCTGCTCACACTGTTAGTCCTCTTTGGGGACATGCTTGGTGCTCCTGAGTACTGTCCCCAGAGGTGACTGGGTCCCCCATTCTGGGACACTCCAGGCGCAGGCGTTTTGCCCATCTTAGCAGTGTCTCTGGGTAAGGGTTCGGCCTGGACCACGGGGTCTACTGGCTCTTGCTTGATAGATCTGTTGAAGCAGTTGGAGCTCTGTGCAAAGGGAGAGGGGTCTCTGGACGCTGGGTGGATCTGGGGGGCCTTGGGAAGCAGGTATTCCTTGGGGCCTGGATAAGCAGGCTGCTGGTGGCGAGAAGTGGGGTGGTGGGTGTCTGTGGGCACAGCCTGGCCAGGCAGCTCGGCAAACTCAGCACCACCGTAGGCCGGGCTCAGGCTGTTGTGCAGAGCATGGAGGTCTGGCTTCTTCTCAAAACTGCCACTGCTGCCCCCGTGGCCCCAAGCACCGGGACCCAGGAACTGAGAAGAGAAGACAGGGTTGCTGGAGGGAAAGCCATAATAGCCAAAGGATGGAAGCGCGTACTTGGAGTGGAAGCCATTGACAGAGGGCAGGCCGGGCTGTGCATAGTAGGAGTGGTAGGAGTACACGCTGTTCATGCTGTAGGGGTCGGAGGGCCGGCAGCTGCCCAGCACCGAGTAGCTCTCCACCACTGCGTTGCCGCTGTACTTGAAGGAGCTGAAGTGGTTCTGGGGCTCCACCTTGACGGCAGGCTTCAGGCTCTGCTGTGACAATCCACCCTTCAGGGCCAGGCCTGGGAAAATGTCAGGGAAAATGGCCGGTTCAACCCCATGGAGAAGCAGCTCAGAGCCTGGGCTGCCTCTCCTGCAAAATCCCCCAAACCTTTGTGGAAGTAGTCCACATGGTGATGCCTCCCTCCCTGGTCAGGGACTGACATGGGGACAAAGGCCTGGCCATGAAAGCCGGGTCAGGTCCATCCACTGTGGTGTCCTTGTTACCTCCCCAGTGGCTGGAGAGGAAAGAGTAGAGCATGGGCTCTCCAGGGAGCTCCTTGTCTTGGCCTCCCCAGGCTGTCCAAAAGGCTGACCAGATGGCGAAGAGGCCCTGGTATTCCTCTATGACCTTGGGAAGGAGGGGCTGGAGTGACAGCACTGTGCATAGGGCATTTGCCTTGCATGCAAGGTGACCTGGGTTAAATTCCCAGCATCCTAAATGGTTTCCTGAGTATTGCCAGGAGAAACTCCTGAGTGCAGAGCTAGGAGTAAGCCCCAAGTGTTGCCAGGTATAACCCCTAAACAAAATAAAAATAAGAGAAGAAACAGGAAGGGAATTGTCCTGGGTCCCCACCCCCAGGGCGTCCTCTCTCCCGGCACATACCTGGGTCAGCAGGGATCCCGGTCAGCTCCAGGGCCTCCTGCTTGATCTTCTCGGGAGTGCTCAGCTTCTCCTTCTGAATCTTCTTCTTCTCGGCCGCTGCTTTTCTGGCTTCCAGCTGCCGCTGGCGGCATGACTTGGCTGGCTCCGGCAGGCGCCGCACCTCCCGGGGGAAGGCTGTGAGCACCTGGATGGCCCCGCTGCCCACCTTGGCATTCTGGTTCTCCTCACTGCCGAACTCGTCGGTGCTGGCCATCTTGTACAGGGGGAGCACATGCAGCTGCTCGTCCTCGGGGATTGTGCCCACACAGCGATTGTCTTCCTTGGTCAGGGTGCAGACCTATCCCAAGCAGAGAAGCGGGATGCATAGGCTGGAAGACACCTCGTACACATGTCCTTAGCCTTCCCCACATAGGTCCCATGTCACCACACTGACAGCCCTTTGTGTCCCCTCTAACTTGCTGAAGCAGCTAAACAATTTGTTCTGGTTCTGCATAAAGTAACCACACTTGGTGATAGCTCTTCAGCCCTTAAGCACCTCTACTGTCATTGCTTTCAATGATCCTAACAAGGCCAAGAGGGGATAAGAGCACAGGCCCAAGGTCCCCGTTCTGGTTAGGCATGGTCAATCAAGGTTGGGGCAGTGAGCACTTGCCCTCCAGCAGAGCACAGCCTGTAACACTGAGCAGAGCTCCACATCCCCATGGGCAGGACCTTACACCATGGCCACTCTCCTGCTCTGAACACTCAGTCACTGTTCACAGTTAAACACTTTCCCTCTTTATTAAAACTCTGTGTGCCAGTTGCAGAAAAACTAGGCCAGCAAAAAGAAAATAAAAATTATCTCCATAAATCCACCACTCGAAAATGATTACAGGGAACAGTCTAGTCACACACGCATACACACATACTCTGACAATTAACTAGAATCATATGGTTTCATAAAAACTTCATTTAACAGGTTTATTTTTTTGGGGGGGGGGGAAATCACACCCGGCGGTGTCCAGAGGTTACTCTTGGCTCTGCACTCAGAAATCTCTCCTGGCAGGCACAGGGAACCATGTAGAATGCCAGGATTCGAACCACGGTCAGTCCTGGATCGGCTGCATGCAAGGCAAACACCCTACCGCTGTGCTATCTCTCCAGCCCCCTCTTTAACAGCGTATTTTCTTATGCATTAAATATTTCCCCCTCGATCTGATTTAAAAGCTGCTGTTATTCTAAGAATGTGTTAATTCCTCATTATTATGACTACTTACACTTGACACTTGTTTCCAATTTTTCTTATAAATAATAACTCTTATCCTTTTAGCTACATTTCCTAAGATACTTATATCTCCTTAGGATAAACAGTGAAGCAGAATTGTAACTTACTACCAAACTCCTCTCCAACATGATTATTACATTTCTACTTATAAATGGCAAAATGTGAAGGTCTATTTTTCCTATACTTTAGCCAATAATCTTACAAAGCGTTTCTTAATCCTTTATGCTCATTATCAAATGCACTTCACTGCTACGTATACATCCTCTGGGTATACTGATGAGATTTTGGGTTATTTTTCTCCAAATTTACTCAGAGAGTAAACTTGCATTGACTATATTTTTTGTCCCTTGTTTCCTCCTCCCTTCTTTTTGGCTTTAAGGTCACACCTGATAGTGCTTGGGGGTCTTAGGCTACTCATGCTTGGGGGTCAAATTCAGGGTTCTGTGCAGTAGAGGAGACTGAACAGGAGCTTCCTACATGCGAACGTGCTCCTGCTCTTTGAGCCACCTCGACAGTCCTGACTAAGCTCTCTCATACTGTATATTCTTGATGTTTTAGCATTTGGGGCTTTGATCTTGAAGGGACCAGACCACCTTTCCCAGGGCTAGTTAATTCTTACAGAGAGCAAACCACATCCCTTCTTATATAACTGCTCAATCCATAGACCAAACCATCTCTTTTACCCAATTCTCACACAACAGCACTTTCCCTGCTGTAAGTCAGATAAGGGACAGCAGGGGTCCATATCCAATTCTGAACACACAGTTTACCAACCTGACTCATGTATCTCTTCTTATGAAATTCCCATTAAAGACTCTGACCTATATGCCACTTTACCCATCCATTCTTGACCATCTAAGGTACTTCTCTTCATGGCCCCGTTGGTATCGTGTACTCCCTTCCAAATGTCTGTGACTATACTTCATGCCTGGCATTTATTTCTTCAATTAAACAAAGCCTACCTATATCTAAATATAACCTCCTTCTTTTTGGGTGGTAAATTTTACTCTTTTGCATATTTCCATACTATTATCTTTTTTCATCATTAGAAAGCAAATTTTTGTGTATTAAGATTCAACACTTGGGGCCCGGAGAGATAGCACAGCGGCGTTTGCCTTGCAAGCAGCCGATCCAGGACCAAAGGTGATTGGTTCAAATCCCGGTGTCCCATATGGTCCCCCGTGCCTGCCAGGAGCTATTTCTGAGCAGACAGCCAGAAGTAACCCCTGAGCACTGCTGGGTGTGGCCCAAAAACAAAAAAAAAAAAAAAAAAAATTCAACACTTATTAAGCACAACTGCTTTCTATTTTATTTGTTTGCTTTTTGGGCTACCCCTGGCAATTCTCAGGAGTTACTCCTGCCTCTATACTCAGAGATCACTCCTGGTAGACTTTGTTTCATTTTGTTTGTTTGTTTTTGGGCCACATCTGTTGACGCTCAGGGTTACTCATGGCTATGTGCTCAGAAATTGCTCTTAGCTTGGGGGGACCATATGGGATGCCAGGAGATTGAACCACGGTTCGTCCTAGGCTAGTGCTTGCAAGGCAGACCTTACCTCTAGCACCACCACTCTGGCCCCACTCCTGGTAGACTTTGGGGACCATCTGGGACACTGAGGATCGAACCCAGGTTGGCCATGTGCAAGGCAAGCACCCTACCTGCTGTATAATTGGTCCAGCTCCACAATGCTGCTTTCTAGACTATATTGGCTGTTCCAATTTGACTAGGATGTTTTAATAGAAATTTTACCATCTAATAAAATCAGTGGAATCCCATTCTAATGAAATACATGAAGTCTGTCATTTATAGTTTCTCTTTCAGTGTCACTTCTACCAAGAGTCTCCTTCCCAGAGTGCACATGGATTTTACATGAACTGTCCTTGTCTGCTGTAGGGGTTTAACAGGCCACTAGACATATACATACCAAAAGCCCAATGTAATAAAGAGAGCAAAGGCAAAAAACAAAGAAAGATGGGAAATATTTTTCTAGAGATACAAATTTCAACAGTTACACTATCCTAGTTAAAAATTATTATGGGGCCGGAGAGATAGCATGGAGATAGGGCATTTGCTTTGAATGCAGAAGGACAGTGGTTCGAATCCCGGCATCCCATATGGTCCCCTGAGCCTGCCAGGAGCGATTTCTGAGCATAGAGCCAGGAGTAACCCCTGAGCACTGCCGGGCATGACCAAAATAAACAAAACAAAAAGTATTAGTAGTGGGCCAGAGAGATAGTACAGTGGTAGGGCATTTGCCTTGCATGTAGCTGATCCAGGATGAATGCTGGTTCGAATCCTGGCATCCTATATGGTCCCCTGTGCCTGCTAGGAGTGATTTCTGAGCGCAGATTCAGGAGTGATCCCTGAGCGCTGCCAGATGTGACCCAAAAACCAAACACATATACACACACAAATTATTAATAGTGTGGGGCCGAAGAGACAGCACAGTGGTAGGGCGTCTGCCTTGCATGCAACCAACCCACAGCACAGTGGTAGGGCGTCTGCCTTGCATGCAACCAACCCAGTACGGATGATGATTCAATTCCCAGCATCCCATATGGTCCCCCAAGCCTGCCAGGAGCAATTTCTAGGAGCAATTTCTGAGTACAGAGCCAGGAGTATCTCCTGAGCACCGCCAGGTGTGACCCAAAAACCAAAAAAAAAAAAAAATTTTTTTTTAGTCGTGAAGGACCAGAGTGATATAGCACAGCAGGTAGAGCATTTGCCCTGCACGCAGCTGACCCAGGTTTGACCTCTGATGATCCCCTATGATCCCCTGAACCTGCTAGGAGTGATTTCTGAGTGCAGAACCAGGAGTAACCCCTGGGCATTGCCAGGTGTGGCCCCAAAACAAAACAAAACAAATTATTAATAATGAGTAAAGGACATCAATAGGGGACTAAAAGAAATTTAAATGGGCCAGAAAAAAAATAGGAGAATTTCAACCTCTTTAAAAAAATACAAATTCATGGGGCCCGGATAGTTAGCACAGTGGCGTTTGCCTTGCAAGCAGCCGATCCAGGACCAAAGGTGGTTGGTTCGAATCCCGGTGTCCCATATGGTCCCCCATGCCTGCCAGGAGCTATTTCTGAGCAGACAGCCAGGAGTAACCCCTGAGTACCGCCGGGTGTGGCCCAAAAACCAAAAAAAAAAAAAAAAAAAAAAAAAAAAAGAATCTATTTATTGGGCCGGGAAGGTGGCGCTGGAGATAAGGTGTCTGCCTTGTAAGCGCTACCAAGGAACGGACCGCGGTTCGATCCCCCGGTGTCCCATATGGTCCCCCCAAGCCAGGGGCGATTTCTGAGCACATAGCCAGGAGTAACCCCTGAGCGTCAAACGGGTGTGGCCCAAAAACCAAAAAAAAAAAAAAAAAATACAAATTCAAAGGAAATTATAGGTTTGTTACTCAGGCAGAGAAAGACTACAAGGAATAAAGAAAAGCTGGTATAGATCAGGGGATTGGGAACTGTGGTACACAAGCCCAAGGGAATGATTCAGATATGAGAGAAGATAAAATCTTGTCTTTGCTCCAATGTAGATGAAACTAGAGGGGGTCATGTAAAGTGAAATAAAACAGAGAGAGAAGGAAAATGCCAGATGATCTCATACCTGGTACATAAAGAAACAAGGGATTAGGCAAAGGAAAACAAAACAAGACAACTAAAATGGGGTACTGGGTGGGGTCAGGGAAACAAATGGTGCTGGCAATATTAACCCTATTGTAAAAATATGTATTTTAGAGGCCAAAGCAATGGCACAGCAGTAGGGCATTTGCCTTGCACAGGGTTGACCCAGGACAGACTGCGATTCGATCCCGGCATCCCATATGGTCCGAGCTAGGAACAATTTCTGAGTGCTTAGAAAGGAGTAACCCCTAAGCGTGCACCCCAAAAATATATATGTATTTTAGATTCATTTAATGTTGCCTTGAAAAAAATCCTGTATGGCCAGGGAAATGGAATAAGAATGATTGCTAATAATTACGATAATATATAATATACAATATAATAATCATAATAAACAAAACTAAGAGCCTATGTCCAGACTTTCTCACCCAACAGTCCCCCTGGCAAAAAATAATTAAAAAAAAAAAAAGAGCCTGTGTCCTCACTTAGGCCTTCAGGGATCATCATATCACTTCATAGCTGTGTGTGATCAGCAATCAGAGGGGAAGGCAGGGAAGAGTTGTCCTGCAATAATGCATAGGTCAAAGCCATATATGCAAGGTCTAGAACAGATTGAAATACATCTAGAGCCACACAAAAAGCTGTCCACCATGTGTCCTTGAGTTAAGAAAGTCAGGTCAGGGCCTGGAGAGATAGCACAGCGGTGTTTGCCTTGCAAACAGCCGATCCAGGACCTAAGGTGGTTGGTTCGAATCCTGGTGTCCCATATGGTCCCCCGTGTCTGCCAGGAGCTACTTCTGAGCAGACAGCCAGGAGTGACCCCTGAGCACTGCCGGGTGTGGCCCAAAAACCAAAAAGAAAAAAAAAAATCAGGTCAGCAAACATCACATACTTAAATGCAACTCCATGGTCATAAAATATGCAGAGCTGTTGATACACAGATACATACATACAGCTGGGATTTCCTGCCATCTCATGGAAAGCTGCCCCCTGCTGCCCCTCCATGCTCATTCCTCTCTTCCCCTTGCTCTCTCATTCCAACACCCTGGCTACCGGTTGTTCTCAAACTGGCTGGTCCTTCTAGCTGGAGCTCCCTGTCTCAGGCCCTGCATCTCTTATGTGTCATCCGTGACTCAATTCAGGAGTCCCCTCCTCACGGAACCCTCTTCAATCACTTCATCCTCTAGAACACTTCCATCCTCTCCCTCCTTCCCTGGCAGTGTGCACCACTAGCACATATTAACATGCTGAAGCTGGCACTGCAATTTGTGTTAATTAAGCCATATTTGAGAGGGAGCCACTGGCGGTCTGTGCCAGCGACACTGTTAACACACACACACACACACACACACACACACACACAGAGAACTTTGTTGTTTATTCTCCAGAATCTAGAGCAATACACAAAGCACAGCAGGATTTTCAATCAACCTAAGTTTAACTGAAAATTAGAAGGGTGTTTGGATTGAAACCCACATATTCTTAGAGCGTAAGAACCATACTGAGAAAAACTGGGGGCTTCAGGTGCTAAAGAGAATACATTCTTTTGTTTCTGTTTCGGGGCCACATCTGAAAATGCTCAGGGGTCACTCTCCTGGTTCTGTCCTCAGAATTATTCCTGGCAGTGCTTGGGGAACCATATGGGATACCAGAGTTTGAACTTGGGTTGGCTGTATACAATACTGGCACTCGCTATATTATCTCTGCAGTCTCCAAGGGGACATTCTGCTACGTCGACTCAGGGCACAGAAACAAAGTCTGTCTGATCCACACCCTTGGGTGAGGTTTTCAGGAGCAGGGAGTCAGCAATCCCCACCCCCCATCCAGCCTTATGGGGATCCATCTCTTGCTCTTCCCAGCTCTGAGAAAGAACTTGGGTCCCTGCAACAGGCACACACTAGGTGATGATTCCCTCCTTGCCTCCCGAAACACTCCCCAGAGTCTATTTACCACTGTACACCCGTTGTAGAGGTTATGCTGGTCCTTATGGGCGTGGGCACAGAAATCCATGCAGGCCGTGACCCCCGAGAAGGGCCTCCCTTCCTTCAGCCCCAAGCGGCAGTCAATGGCAATTTCCTCATTGGTCACCTATGTGGACACCAAAGAGAGCTACAGTTGAGATGCAGTGGGAACAGCCCTGATTCTGTACCTGGGCCCGAGTCTTGGGGGAGGGAAGGCAGTTCAAGATCAGTCTCTGCACTTCAGCTGAGAGTGTTCCTGGCTATGGCCCCTGGAAACAACTTACTTCTGCGTAGTCCCCAGTTTTCCCACCTTGTCTGGAAGATGCAGCAGGCAGTAAACCAGAGAGGTGGGGGGATAGGCAGGGAGAAATAAAAGCGAGGAGCTTTTAGTGTGTGGCAAATAACGGTTATAAGGGGCTGGTGGGGAGGCAGAGGAGCATATGCCATAGTTGGTGGTGCTCAGGCTTATTCCTGATTGTGTCCAGGGATCACTTCTGGTAGTGCTTGAGGACTATATGAGATACTAGTGATCTAATGGGAGGATTGGCTGAATGCAAGAAATGAATCTCACTGCCATACTCTCTCCTCTACCCAAGAAAGGGCTTTTTTCAGAGAACTCCACAGATGCTCTCTGGCCAAGCCAAGGAGCTCATTGGGGCCCACTCTCCTGTCCCACAGTCTCAGAGAAATAAATAACAGGATGGCAGAGGAAGGTCCAAGATCCAGTACCTGGTTCTGGTAGGCCTGGGGAGCCAGTCGCTTGTAGAGGGGAGCAACTTCAGTGGCCAGGTCCTGGAAACTCTTCCGGAGCACTTCTTCCTGGAGAGAAGTGGAGAGAAGAGCAGTTACATGCCAGCCTGCAGATCACCAAGATGCAGCCTGGAGCAGGGCACAGAAACAAGGTCTGCTTGATCCACACACTTGGGTGAGGTTTTCAGGAGCAGGGTGCCAACAAAAGCTCCCCCTCCCCCCTGTCCCAGCCTTGTGGGAATCCATCTCTTGCTCCTTCCCAGCTCCGAGAAAGACCTCAGTCCCTACAGCAGGCACACTACAGGAACTCAGGCCAGAGCGAGTCTGAAAATGGAATGATGGAGATGTGGGACTTTGAGAATAGAACCTCTCTAGGTGTCAGCATAAGCAATGAATGGGAAGGGGCAGGAGAGGTGGCCAGGCCCAATGTTCCTGGTTCCTATAGTCAGAGTCCAGACTGCAAAGGCATTACACCTGGGAAGCCGATAACCTTGGGCCTACAGGCTATGCTATGTAGGCACCAAGCATGTAACAAGGATCTGGCTAGTTTACCCCAACAAGAAGACAGTAAGGGCCCACACAATGTGACAGATGTACAGAGTGTACATACATCCAGTGCCAGGTAGGACCAGCAATGCCTCAAAGTTCTGCAGGTCTCAAAGGTCCAAGACCAGAAGTCCCCTCTCCTACCTTTCCTAGCCAAGATCCTGACACAACAATAAAATTAAGTATGTGGGACCAGAGAGATAGTAAAGAGTATCAAGTAGCATGCAGCCAACTCCAATTCAAATCCCACCCCTCCCCACCAAGCGGGCACCTCCAGGAGTGATCTCTGAGCACAGTCAGGACTAAGCCCTGAGCACTACCCAATGTGGTTAAAGAAAACAAAATTAAAAAGCAAGCCAAAAAGTGTGCAATTTCTGGTGCACCAAAGCAATGTATGTGTTAACATCACAATTAAACTATGTTATGAACAGCATAACCAAGATCGTGCAATCTCTAATCCTGACCATCACAAAAAGAGAGCAGGGGGTAAAACTAAATGGAGGGGGAAAAAATCCCTAAAGAAGGTAATATTTAACAGTGAAGAAATAGTACAGTAGGCAAGTTGCCTTGCATACTGCCAACCTGGTTTTATCCCCTGTACCCCACCTGGTCCCAAGCCCCACTAGAAATGATCCCCAAGTATAGTAGTGTGGCTCAAAAAAAAAAAAAATTCAAATTCTGATGAGGATCTGGAGTGGGAAGAAGAGTGTGAGTTCTGGGCACATCTGTACTCCTGGCAGTGCTGTTAGGACCATGTGTTGCTGGATTTCAGACTGAGGCCTCCAAGCTTACAAAATCCTGATGAGGAATTTTAATATTGACCTCAAAGATACTGTTTTCAACTGGTAGAACCTGAAGTACCTGCGATTAAGTTTTCAGACATGACACCCTTTCACACATATACCTGCATAGCCCCCTTCACAGCAATGAGAGTTCACAGTCCACCTTCCACACACCCAGGTCAAGGGGTTCCAATCTGCCCCCTCCCACTGACTGTTAGGTGAGTGGAAAGGCCCTGTTGTTTCCTGTGAGCTCTGCTCACCTCTTTGGGGTTGTCCCCCGTGAGGCGGAACTTGCGGGGGGTCTTGCTTCGTGCATATTTGCAGCCGTTGAAGTACATGCTCCAGGAACAGCCAAAGGAGAAGGAGGCACCACAGGTGTTGGGGTCTTTGCCTTGGCAAGCGCAGGTCCGGCTGCAACACAAAGGACATGTTAGACAGATGGACGTAATGTCCCTGTGATCTGGAATCTTTCTCCAGGGGAGATGTAAAGAGACTGAGATATCCCTTTCAGGTCTCAATTCCTTTCCCAGATTTCCCTGAATGGAGAGAAAAAGGTCCAATCCTGAGCAGCATGATCTGTTCTCAACCCTAAGCCTGAAAGTCCAACTCAGAGTCTGTTTCTGGAATGTGTACATGGGTTGTTGGAGTTAAATGGGAAAGAATTTAGGACCAGGAGACAGTCATCATGTGAAGCATATATTTTGCATGCAGGGGCCCCAAGTTTGATCCCTGGCACCATCTAGTCCCAAGCACAATTAGGAGGAACCAAACAACCGCACAGAGCCCGAAATAACTCCTAAGCACTGCTGGATGTAGCCCTCAAACGAACATCTAGTTGAAAATCCATTAAGGTTTATCTAAGCCTTAACACTAACATCTTTATCAATGTAGGCATGAGGCACACAAGCAAGGAAAGAATATGAACCACAGGGTTTAACTACCTCAGCTTCTTATAGGCCCAGACATGGACAGAACTTTAAGCAAATAAACACTGATACTGAAATTCAAGGTTTAATATAGTGATGCCGTCTCGGACCACCAGTGGCTCACACCTTATATGGCTTAATTAACACAAATTGCAGTGCTAGATATCAACATGCTAATAAAATCTGGAAAAGGTGCCAGAGAGACACCAGCAGTTAAGGCTCTTGCCTTGCATGTGGGTGATCCAGGTTTCATCCCCAGCATCCTATATGGTCACTTGAGCACTGCCAGGAGTGATTCCTGAGTGCAGAGCCTGGTGTAACCCTTAAGAATTGCCTAGTATGACCCCAGAACAAAACAAACACAACAAATCTGGAAAATACTGAAATGTTATCAGTAATTAAACCAATTGGGTGGAAGAGTTTTTAACAACTAGAAGAAAAGAACTGACCTCACCAGAGAGGACACCAGAAGCATTGTTTGAAGTAAGAGCTAGACTGAGAAGGCCACACATGCAGTGTGTTTCTATTTATATAATGTTCAAGCTAAGGAACAGGAAGCAAGATTGGTGATTGCTGGGGGTGGGGTGGGGTTGGAAGGGCTTGCCAATTAAAGGGCAAAGGAAAAATATGGGGGGGATGATGGAATCAAGCAGCTTGGTTATGTGGTAATAGCTTCGTAACTGTAAACATGCAAAACACTTCAAACTGTAAACTTTAAAAGGACAAATCTTTGAAAGAATAAAAGCAGGCAACTTGTAGCAACATCGATGAAATTAGAGAACATTAATGCTGAGTAAAGTCAGTCAGATGGAAAGGGACAACTACAAGTTGATTGCTTTTATATGTAGGACTTAGATATGCACAGTAATCCAGAAACAAAGATTCAAAGTCTACATAATGGGAGAACTGACCCACCACTGGCTCACATAATGTGAGAACCCACTGACAACTGAGTCAAGGGAGAAAAGGGAAGAAAGAGAGAGAGAGTTGGATCCACTGGTGCTAGGTGTGGTGTTGAAATTATCTATGAGAAACTAATAATATTGTAAGCCAAAAATAAATAAAAAGTAAAAATAAAGTAAGTACATTATTTACCTTTTGAAAAAATTTTTAAGATTAAATTTTCATTTCAAGTAAATATACTGTCTTTTTAAATGGTGGGGGACATTATGTGGGAAGACTCATGAACACCACTGATGCTTCTATTTTCTACTTGTAAGGTACTCAAACTTGGCTATATCAATAAAGCAAACCAAGCCAAGTCAACAGCTCACTGCAGGCTGATGAGTTGCTGGGTAAGTGCCTGTCCCCTATGGCCCTCATTCTGCAGGGCAGTGGGGGTTTAGATGGGTTGAGTACCCTTCCTGCACTTGCCTGTGTGGAGACCCACCATTCTCCCTTTGCCAGCAGACCCCACACGTACTCATCATTGAGGCCACATCTCCTGCTGGTGGGGTTTCCATACTTCCGGAGGGTGTCAGTGAGCTCCTGGTAGAGGGTGTCTCCCAGGCTTCGGGGGATGCCCTCCCAGGCCAGGATGAGAATGACGATCACAGCGTTCTGGCAGTGGTGGCCTGCCCGGTGCCGCACCAGGCAGAGCAGCTTCTCCTCCAACGTGTGCCTGCGAATCACCTGCAAGAGGGAAGGGCAAGGGGCTGTGATGACCAGGACCAAGCACCCATCTTCTCTGGCAGATGCTACATGCCCCTCACTGCTGCGGCACAGAATTGGGCATGCAGGTCAATAGGGCAGTGTCCTGGGGTATCACACTCTGACAATTTCCACCATGCAGGTGAAGAGATGGTTAAAATGAGGAAAGGGCAAAAAAAAAAAAAAGTTATTTTTTCTAAAGCTAATTAAAAATAACTGCACATCAAAATTATTAATTTAGGTTAATATTTCTATAGACTTAAGAGTTAATGTATAAGAAAGAACCAGAACAAAAGCATAGTGAGCGGGGCATTTGCCTTGCATGAGGCCCACCCAAGTTCTAACCCCGGCATTCCATATGGTCCCCCAAGTCCACCAGGAGTAATTCCAGAGCACAGAGCCAGGAGTAACTCCTGAGCACAGTCAGATGTGGCTCCACCTTCAAACAAAAAAAAACAAAACAAAAGAAAAAACCAGTAGGCCAGGGGCTGTGAAATAGTACAGCAGTTAGGATACATGCAAATCATGTACCTGACCCAAGGTCCCAGCACAAGGTATCCTAAGCATCACTAAGTGCGGATGTGAGGTTCCCCACCCCCACTGGAGTGGTCCAAGTATCCCTAGTACTGCAAGGCCCAAACATATGAGCATCCTTGGGCTCTCACACTGAACCACCAGCTCAGTGGGCCAAGAATAGCTGGTGGGGCCCATAGAGCTCCTGACACCATCAGGGTGGTCCCAAAAGGAAAATAAAACAACAAGGAGGCTTAATATACTTGGAGTTTCTTTTCAGTCCTAGAACCTTTAAAAAGAGGATGCCACATATCTCTGTTTCTGGTTATGGATCATCGGTGTAATAGGAAAGTTGTGAGCAGCTCCTCAAAAAGCTTAATAGGGGCTAGAGCGGTGGCACAAGATGTAGGGCATTTGCCTTGCATGCGGCTAACCTAGGATGGACCGAGGTTCGATCCCCTACCATCCCATATGGTCCCCAGGAGCAATTTCTGAGTACATAGCCAAGAGTAATCCCTGAGTGTCACTGGGTGTGGCCCAAAAACCAAAAAAAAAAAAAAAAAAAAAAAAAATAGGGGCCAGAGAGATAGCATGGAGGTAAGGCATTTGCCTTTCATGCAGAAGGACGGTGTTTCGAATCCCAGCATCCCATATGGTCTCTCGTGCCTGCCAGGGGTGATTTCTGAGCATAGAGCCAGAAGTAATCCCTGAGCACTGCCAGGTGTGACCCAAAAACAAACAAACAAAAAAATAATAAAAAATAAAAAATAAATAGATGGTCCAGGATATTCTATATAAAGGACATCTACCCTCAGAGGAGACAGAGCAGGAGGGACTCAGGAACATGCCAGACTAATGTCCGCTGCAGCCTAATTTTCAACTAAAAGGAAAGTACAAACCAAGGGCTAAGCAACCACTCACTGAATAGACAAAGTCAATATATCCATACAAAGTCCCATTGTTCAATCTTAAAATGGAATAAAAATTCTGACATTTTTGTCACATGAAAATAGGATGCAAATTGAAATAAGTCAGATACTAAGATGTGACCAATTCAAAGACAAAGAGTAAATAGAGATTATCTGGGTCTGAGCGGGAGGATAGAATAGAAAAAAGTTAACTTACTGGGTACAGAGTTTCAGTGCCAGACAATGAAAAAGTTTTTAAAATACATCATGTCACTTATTGTACAAGAAAGGCATATAGGGGCCGGGAAGGTGGCGCTACAGGTTAGGTGTCTGCCTTGCAAGCAGATGGACCGCGGTTCGATCCCCCGGTGTCCCATATGGTCCCCCCAAGCCAGGGGTGATTTCTGAATGCATAGCCAGGAGTAACCCCTGAGCGTCAAACGGGTGTGGCCCAAAAACCAAAAAAAAAGAAAGGCATATAAGGGCCAGAGCAATAGTACAGAGCTGTAGGGCGTTTACCTTGCACTCAGCTGACTCAGAATGGACCCGGGTTCAATTCCTGGCATCCCATATAGGTCCCCTGAGCCTGCCAGGAGCAATTTCTGAGCACAGAGCCAGGAGTAACCCTGAGCATCGCTGGGTATGCCCCTCAAAAAAAGAATGGCATATAGTAGATACCTCTAATAATACATTTAAAAATGGTTCAGATAAAACTGAAAAATTAAGATCTAAGCTACAACTGCCAAACTTCGTAATGCAATCAAAGTGGGAGGCAGGGGTTGCAGACGGGGGAGGGTGTGGATTATGGGAGCATTGGTGAAGGGAAAGGTGTTGAAATATTAGACACCTAAAATTCAACTATCAATAACTTTTAAATCATGGTTCTTTAACCAAATAAAAATATTATTTAGGGGCCAGAGTGATAGCACAGAGGTAGGGTGTTTGCCTTGCAGGCAGCTATCGGTTCCAGTCCCAGCATCCCATATGGTCCCCCGAGTCTGCCAAGGATCAATTTCTGAGTGCAGAGCCAGGAGTAATCCCTGAGTACCACTGGGTATGACCCAAAAGCAAACTAACAGAAATTTTAAGTGACAAGTTTCATGTTGTCATACTTTTTTTTTTTTAAATAAAATCTTTATTTAAGCACCATGATTACAAGCATGATTGTAGTTGGGTTTCAGTCATAAACAAAATACCCCCCTTCACCATTTTAACAAGGTTTTAACAAATGAACAATGTTCTTCAACACTCTCCCCTTGTCCCACCCCCAACCCCGAACCATTGAACATTTTGTTGTTGTTGTTGTTGTTCATACCCAGCAGTGCTCAGGGGTTACTCCTGGCTCTGCACTCAAAAATCGCTCCTCGCAGGCACAGGAGACCATATAGGATGCCAGGATTCAAACCACCATCTCTCCAGGATTGGCTACATGCAAGGCAAATGCCCTACCACTGTGCTATCTCTCCAGCCCTGAACTGTATACTTTAAATGGGTGAGCTGTTATGTGGGTTGTACCACAATGTGGCCAGAGAGAGACAATGGCTCTGGCCAGGTCACTGCTCTGCTCCAGCTTCGCAAACTGGTCACAACTCCCAAAAGACATTTCAAGGCCAAGCATCTGGTAGCTGGTGAATGAGGCGGCTGAATCTTCCCCTAGTGACTCTATGATGACAAGGGTCAGTGGAAAAGCAGAGAGGCGGGTGCACTGGGAAGGACTTTGAGGGACTGGCTGAGGATGGGGGAGGACATGGGTTTCCCACAAAAGACTGCAAGCAGGGACTTATGTAAAACATCTCCTGCCTTAGAAAAGGGGGCAGTAGATGGTTAAGATAAGGGAGAGATGGGAAGACCACTGATGTGACAAGCCAAAATGGATCAAATTCTGAAACTCATCAGCAATGGGAAAGAGACAGAAGCAACAGCTTCCAAAGGTATTTAGAGGAAGTCACAGAGTGACAAGGACAAGTCTGCAATCACCTACATGGTGTGTAGTACTGGGCAGTGAGTGTGGTTACTGGGCAGGATGAACAAGCTGAAGTCCCAAGATGCCATTATTTCTTTTTTTTTTTTTTTTTTGTTTTTTTTTGTTTTTGGGCCACACCCGTTTGATGCTCAGGGGTTACTCCTGGCTATGCGCTCAGAAATCACTCCTGGCTTGGGGAGACCATATGGGACGCCGGGGGATCGAACCGTGGTCCGTCCTATGCTAGCGCTTGCAAGGCAAACACCTTACCTCTAGCACCACCTCTCCGGCCCCAGATGCCATTATTTCTAGGAGGCCCCATTAGGTTGGGCCATGAGCACCTCAGAGTCTCGGGAGAATGTGAAAAGGGAAAACAGGCTAGGAACCATGATTACATAAAGGGGAATAGGATGGACCCCATCTGCCCTTCCAAGGGATCAAGTCAGGTCTTTCCTCTAACTGCTGCCAGTTGGGTGGAGTGGGGTGGGGCAATCAATAGACTGTCCAGTATAGCAACTTCAAATTTGCAGAAGAGAAATCCAGATTTTTCGCATGTAATACCCCGTTAGAAGATGTGTGCAACCTGGGGCTGAAGAGGTGGCGCTAGAGGTAAGGTGTCTGTCTGCCTTGCAAGAGTTAGCGTAGGACAGACCAAGTTTCGATCCCCCGGCGTCCCATATGGTCCCCCCAAGCCAGGAGCAATTTCTGGGCATATAGCCAGGAGTAACCCCTGAGTATCAAACAGGTGTGGCCCAAAAAAAACAAAAAAGCAAACAAACAAATAAAAAATGGGGCCGGCGAGGTGGCGCTAGAGGTAAGGTGTCTGCCTTGAAAGCGCTAGCCAAGGAAGGACCACAGTTCGATCCCCCAACGTCCCATATTGTCCCCCTAAGCCAGGGGCAATTTCTGAGCGCTTAGCCAGGAGTAACCCCTGAGCATCAAATGGGTGTGGCCCGAAAAACAAACAATAAAACAAACAAAAAAAAGATGTGAACAACCAAATTTAGTTTGTTTTCATTGTGGTAGAGCAGAAGACAAATCGTACCATTTTAATCACTTTTATTTTGGTTTGGGGGCCACACCCAGTGACGCTCAGGGGTTACTCCTTGCTATGCGCTCAGAAATCGCTCCTGGCTTAGAGGACCATATGGGATGCCAGAATTCGAGCCACAGTCCATTCTAGGCTAGCACGGGCAAGGCAGACACCTTACTGCTTGTGCCACCGCTCCACCCCTCCACCATTTTAATCACTTTTAAAATGTGCTGCTTGTGGCACTGAATATGTTTACATCATTGTGAAAGCATACCAGAACTTCCCCTCTTCCCGAACAGAAACTACACCTCTAACCACATGCAGCCTCCTCTGTGCCTCCTCTCCCCACCCCTAGTCCATGGCACCCATAAATATTCTACTTTGTTTCGATTACTTTGACTCATTGAGATGCTTCCTGAAGGGGACCTGGACATCTAGCTCTTGTCTTCCTGTAACTGTCTCATTTCGCATATAATGTCCTCAAGGTTCAGTTCTTCATGTGATAAAATTTCCTGCAAAATATTACAGGGCACTTTGCAACTGAAACAAAAACCCATCTCTGGGGCACACGTTCCTACTCTGTCTAAGCCATATCAGAAAGCTGCCTCCCCAAAAAGCAACATTTCTGAAGATGTTCTGGGAAATCAATAAGACACCAACATGCCAGTAACTGGAATGCCAAGCTAGAACTCTGGTGTAGACCCAGCTTCTTACATATGGGCACCACACCTATTGCTGGGACTGCAAAGCCATTTCAGACCTTAGTGCCAGCCTCTGTTCAGAGACTGGGGAAGCTCACCTGCTTTCTAAGCTCACAAGATATGGACTCAGTCTCATCTTTTTTAGTTCATACTTCCTGAGTGACAAATGTATACTGGGCACAAGCAGATAGCCATGTGATTGTGAAAAGAAACCAAAGAGCTGGGGACATGGGATGTGGCTCAGTGATAGAGCACTTGACTGGAATGTGTGAGGTCCTACATTCAATCCCCAGCACCACCTAAAAAACCCAACTGGATGGATGCAACAGAGGAGTTGCCACACATACATTGTAAAATAAGCAAGACCAAATGTACAAAGGTCAAAGGCCAACAGAAGGCAGTGAGACACCAACACCTGAGACAGCAACAGAGATGGTTCATTCAATTCCATCAAATAATCAAACATCTCACATCAAACCCACAGCAGCCAACAGAAACCAAAAACTCTCCTATATTTCTATCCTTGGTACCTGATTCCAACCCCTGGGGCATCTCTACCAGCCTTTCAGACAGATACCTGCTTCTGATTTCTGTTTTCTGTTTTCTGTTACTAGGCCAGCTCTTCTACCAAAAGTACATTTTTGCTGGCCACAGTTCCTCTGGGATGCCCCTATGTAGTCCAAGCCTTGAGAATACCAGGTGGGCCACTCTCTTACTTCCATTCTTAGTGACTTCCATATTCCACACAGGCTTCCTTAGTCACCAGAGTGTCTTCTAGATCACCTCATGGCTTCCCTAGATCATTCTCTCGTCACACATTCACCAGCACCCATGACACAGTTCATCTCTATCTTCCAAGAGTCTGGCTAGTCAACTCTAGAATTTGACACTGCCTTTAGCAGAATGTCTGCCCCAAATTTTAATCATTAACTTTGGTTGGAAAAGAAAACACAGGCTCAAGACAGGTTCACACATTGCTATTGGTCCACAAGTATAAAAGATTGAGAACCACTAGCCTACAGTCATGGTTAAACCTGCAAGTGTGAGCTCTATGTGCAGTCCTAGTGCTGTCTGCAGGTTGCCACATAATGCCACACATCTGTGCCCACAGATACTATCCAGGCTCCTGATGCCATGCTGTCATCCAGGACAAGCTTCCTAGGCATCTCTGGGTCACTTTCCCGGGGGCCGAGGGTGCAGGGAAAGGAAACACTTCTCCCTTCTCCAACTTCCAGGGGGGTATAACTCTTTAGGAGAACCTCATCACCAAAGTACATTGGGAATTTGGTAGGCAAAAACAAACAAATAAAGTAAATAACCGGAAAAGCAGCCACCTGTCACTATAAAGAGACAGAAAAGAAACACCCACAATTTTTCTGAGTTCTATGACAGAGGTTCTCAAACTTATCTGACCTACTGCCCCTTTCTAGGAAAAAAAAAAAATCATTCAGTAAGCCTAGAAAAATCTACCTTTAAGGGAACAAGTAGAAAGCACCTTTCCTGTACAACTCTACCCACGATAGTGTGGATGGACCTTGTGTCCCCCAGGGGGCGACATTGCCCATACAGGAATACACATCAATTAACCACCATTTGCTCTTTTTTAAAAAATGGTTTCTTGCTCTCACTCAGGAGATGGCTCAAAGTGCAGGAGTAAGTGCTTTGCCTGCTGGAGTCCAGAGTTCACCTGGGGCCCTGAAGACCATCAGGAGTAGCCTCCAAATACCTCCTGATAGGCTCAGAATCCAAAACACTTTCTTCTCTTTTATATCCTGGCTCGTCAGAAATGAATTTTCTACCTTCGCAGTGCATTTCAAAGCAGACATCACTCCCACATCTCAGTGGCTCTTGCCAGCAGTTCCATCCTATCTTTTGACCAAGTGTACTAAGTTAAGTATGCTTTGCTCTGGCATCTGCCTGCAGACCCTGGGAGCTGTGCACAGAGTTCATCTCCTCCATCATCTGCCTCCTTCTCCTACTCTTCCTCAGTGCCTCCCTCTTCTACCCCACAAGTCTTCCAAGAGAGCAGAGACAGACACAGGCTTGGTGAAGGATTAAGGATCAGTGCTTTTCCAGACATATTCAGGAACTGAACAACCACATGCTTTTCCTCGATGTCAACCATGGAGCTTACTCTTTTCATTCCCTGAGATGTCACTTTTCCCTAAGTTACAAAAGTTCTCCCACTCCAGCTGTGCCCAAAGAGCTTGTTTCCTGCCCAAGATTCTGACAGTTACACAATTCACAAGAGAAAGGGGAGATGTTATTTCCCTGATGGCTTACTGTAGGTGAAACCTCTTCTTCCCGATCAGCTACAGACAAACTCCTAAGTCTATTGCTTCAAGGACTATCTTGCAGAGAGGTGGGACAAACTGTTGTTTTCTACCTCTGAAAGCTGGTGGCTTCAGAATCGTCCCTGTCTATAGTCCTGCAATGTAAACTGAAAGTGCTACAATAAGATCCTTGAAGGTTTAGATTCCCCCATACTCTCTCAGCTCACATTCACCTACTTTAGGTAACTTCTCCTAAATTCCCTCAGTTCAGGCCTAGCTCCAAAACTCAAACATTAAGAATGCCTCAGAGTGTTGAATCTCAGCCACTTAAGTCCCCACAATTTTATCTCATGTGTCCCATCAGAAACAGCCTCATCACAGGGCTGGAGCCTTATACTGGTGGGAGAGATACCCCCACAGATCTCCCCATATGCAGCCCTTGAGAACACTGGGCACTCAGCCTGCAGAAGCAGTTCTAAGGATCCCCACAGAGAAAAGGCAAGGTCAGGAACCTCATACTGATGAGGTCGGGGTCTGAGTCACTGAGGGGCTCTGTCAAACACTCGGGCTGCCGATAACAGACAGATGCTCAGAAGCAAGAAAAAGGCAAGGCTGGTCTCCGACCCTGCCCAGAGGTCTGGCCTCTTCCGGACAGGAGACAGAGACACGGGCATCTCTGTGGCACATGGAGGGGAAGAGGCGTCAAGCAGTCTGCAGTGGGGCCCGGCTCTGTAAGATAACATCGCCGGCTTCCCCCGTCCTGCCCCAGTGCTGGCCCATGGAGACAGCATGAGCCCTGCACTGGGACTGGAGCAGTTCCAGGCCAGTTCAGGCCACTAGGGCTGGCATTCACAACAGGATGAGAAGAGACAGCAGAGGAGATGAACTTAGCTAAGCAAGCACCAGCTGTGGGCGGTGCAGGGATCTTCTCCCAGATGAGGACTCATGGAGGAAGAGGAGCACTTACCCACTTTGCAATGGGGCAACCCCGTGAGCTCTTCCCTTCCTTCCCCGTGTAGATGACCTTCTCGATCCGGATGGCTTTCCCCTTCTCTCCATACCTGGAGATGGATAATAGAAGGAGACATTAAGCACAGTGGAAGCCTAAAGGAGAACAAGTGGTAGGGATGCTCAGTTTGGGTTTCGAGTAACTGAGTGCAACAGAAAGTGCAGGGGAAGGTTGAACATTATCCTGTGCTCAGAGTGTCTGGGGACACAGAGGCCACATACGGGCTTCCAGGCACTTTGCTCCAGCCGCACCACCTCGGTCCCAAGGCAGAGGTACAGGTTAAGTGCACCCAGCTGCCATGAAGTCACTTCAACCTGAGGCTAACACAGGCCCTTTGGACCCAGTTCTGCCACTCAGTAGCCCTCAGGGTTGGTTATTTATAAATTCAATGAATAAAAGAAATTAAGTGGGGGAAACCCTTATTGTTCTCTTTCAACAATCCCCAGCTGACATTCAAACACAATGAGGACAAAGGCTGGCTCCCAGATTCCCTGGCAGTCAAAACAATGCTCTCCACACACACTTAGAACACACACCAGCCCTGACCCACACGTGCAAGGGACCAAGACCATCTAGTAGCCATGCTACCAGCAGAGGACACTGAACAAAGGCCTCACAGGGGTGCTGTCCTCAACGAGGACATGAGCAACAGAAGCTAGAAGGAGGAGAGCCTGGGAGTGAGAGGCCACCCAGCCACTTTCTCACTACCAGACTTCTCTGAGCTCTAGTCTCCGTGTCAGAAAGAGAGAGAAAATGGTTCGTACGTCCTGGACCTGGAAAAAGATCAAATGACATAATCCATAGGGAGTGCATTATTTAAAGTGCTTTGAAGTTCCTGGCATGAGGGAAGAGCCTAGTAATTATTCCTAATAATGTACACAGTCATCCGACTGAATTATTTTTAATAGCACATAACCGTCTCATCTGCAAATAATGACCCTTGACCACCCCCTCTTTCCCGCTCACTTTGCCTGTTGCAGCCTCCTGTACTGTCCTGGCCAGTGCAGCCACAGGCCTGCAGGGCTCTCCTGCTCCCTCACTTCATTGAACTGTGTCCAACAGTTAGTTCATCACTGAGCATGAAACTAGCTGGCTTGGATTGATGCAGCAACTTTCTAATTTGAAGGGTTCTTCTATGGAACTCCTGTTCTGAGGACGTTTACTTTTTTTTTTTTAATGATTCTACTTTTCAATACATTTTTAGCACCAAAGGAGACAGATGAATTACTGAATGGATTTCCCCGTTGGCTCAATTATCATGGTATGCTTGCTTAACAAACTGTCAAACTATCTTTGTAGTTTTTAAGTGAATCCAATTTGATGGTGGCATATTATTTTAACATGATACTTAACTGAGAGGAATGTTATCTTAGTTACTGCAGTTTTTATCTCATTCACTCTGCCTCTAAGAATTTCCACCTAAGAAATACACCAAGATTTAGGAACAAGATATTCATTGTTGCTTTAACAAAAGTCAGTAACAACTTAAATACTTAGTATAGAACAAGCTAAATCCAGCATATTTTCATATAACAAAAAATGATGTATCCATTAAGAAGTCTTTGGCACGGCCCTGAGAGACAAAGGCTGAAGCACACACCCCCTTTGCAGGCACATTACTCCCTGGCAAGGAATGATCCTGAACTGCTGAGTGTGATCCACAAGCTATGAGCTAGGAAAAGCCCCGACTCCTGGCGAAATGTGGCCACCAAATAAAAATATTTTAACATTAAAAAAAATTGGGGGGGGGGGGAGAGATAGCACAGCGGCGTTTGCCTTGCAAGCAGCCGATTCAGGACCAAAGGTGGTTGGTTCGAATCCCGGTGTCCCATATGGTCCCCCATGCCTGCCAGGAGCTATTTCTGAGCAGACAGCCAGGAGTCGGGTGTGGCCCAAAAACCAAAAACCAAAACAAAAAATATTTTTTTTTAATTTGATATAATTTTAGGTAACAAAATAAAGAAAAAAATTTTTTTTTGGTTTTTGGGTCACACCCGGCAGCGCTCATGGGTTACTCCTGGCTCTTTGCTCAGAAATCGTCCCTGGCAGGCACAGGGGATCATATGGGATGCCAGGATTCGAACCACCATCCTTCTGCATGAAAGGCAAATGCCCTACCTCCATGCTGTCCCTCCAGCCCCCCACAAAATGAAGAAATTAAGTTTGGGGAAAGTAGCTGCAAACTGTGGGTTTATAGCTAATTTCACCTAGTACATATAAGTCCTTCATATGTGTATACACTTTTTGTAAAGACAGGAAAAAATAAAAGGTAAGCATTAAACTGAAAAAGAATTTTTTTCTTCTGGGAAGAATAAATGCTAGAGAGTTTCATTCACTCTAGGCTTTTGTAAAGGTTTTTGGGGGAGGTGGGTTTTTGTTTCTGTCTTAGAGGTGTCTTTTGTTACTGGAAAAGAAAACAGTATTTTTTAAGTGCTGAGCTAAGGTTTCACTGACTTCAGTGTTCTCTATTTCACTCAAGATCCTAAAGAAGGGGCAAAGTGTGTTTGATAATGACCATATTAAAATTTGAAGGCCACACAGAACCTTGCAGAATATGTCTGAGACGACTCTGAGGAGTTTCTGTAGCATGGGCTGGTGCAAGAGGCCAAGACCAGATAGCGCTGCTTTTTGTTTAGCTCTTGGAAAACTTTCAGTTCAACAAACAGTATCAGGAAGCGACCTGTCAGTACGGGCCTGGCCCTCAGTTGCCGTGGAAAGTCCTGGCTGAGGTGACCACACAGCTCTCACCCAAAAGGACAGGATATCATGTGACACACAGGAGGGTGAGCTGAGGACACCAAGGCTTTCTGACCAGAACCTTCCCCCCACAGTTTAGAGAAAAGTTTCCTGCAGTGAACCTCTTGAGAGCAAATAAAAGGGCAAACCCAGTAGCATCTAAGGGGCTAGAACTAACACACACACACACACACACACACACACACTCACTCTCTCTCTCTCTCTCTCCCTCTCTCTCCCTCTCTCTCTCTCTCCCTCCCTCCCTCCCTCTCTCTCTCTCTCTCTCTTTCTCTCTCTCTCTCTCTCTCTCTCTCTCTCTCTCTTTCTCTCTCTCTCTCTCTCTCTCTCTCTCTCTCTCCCCTTCTCCCTCTCTTTCCCCCCGCCCCCCCCCCCTCAGAGGCACAGATTTTTGGTCCTTTGTTTTGTTTTGGGGCTGTACTCAGAGCTCAGGAATTAATCCTGGCAAACTCAGGAGATCATTTGGGGTGTCAGGGATATAATCTGGATCACCTGCATGCAAGGTAAGCACCCCAATTGCTGTATTATTGCCCTGGACACCCCCCCTTTTTATTTAATGCCTTACTTTTTGGTCTTTTGTGAAGAGACTCTTCTGGTACATAAAGTCCCAGACAATAATCTAAGCCTGCCAGGAGAGGCTGGCACCTTATTCTAATGGGTGACAGGACACATCACCCAGAGAAGTGGGCAGGATCTGACATGCGAGGGTCCCAACCATGCCAGCAGTCATCTGCATCATCACAAGTCCTCTGGGAGAACACAGAAGCTCAATGAATTTTGGGAGGCACTGATTTACATTTTAAATTTAATTGTGTATTTTTTTTTTTTGATTGTTGGGTCACACCCAGCAGCGCTCAGGAGTCACTCCTGACTCTTCACTCAGAAATTGCCCCTGGCAGGCACGGGGGACAATATGGGATGCCAGGATTCGAACCACTGTCCTTCTGGATGCAAGGAAAACGCCTTACCTCCATGCTATCTCTCTAGCCCCTGCTTTATATAATTATTTTTATAGAGAGAAAATTACAAAGCCATTTATGGTCAGATTTAAGTCACACAATGTTTCAATACTAATACCTTCACTAATGTCCACTTCCTTCCACCAGTGCCTCCTCACTCCCATTTGCCTCCCGCTAGTCTGCTTCTACAAGAAGCACCTTTTGGGGCAGGAGTGATAACACAGCCATAAGGCATTTGCCTTGCACAATGCCGACCAGGATGATCGATCAACACCCAGCATCCCATGTGGTCCCCTGAGCTTGCCAGGAGCAATTTCTGAGCGCAAAGCCAGGAGTAAACCCGAGTGGTGCCAGGTGTGGACCAAAAATAAATAAACAAATATATGGCTAAAGAAGCACCATTTTAAAAATAAATCAATTTTTGCACCATGGTTTACAGTACTGATAGGTTTTCATACATAACACTTTACCACCTTCAGTACCATCTCCTTAGGTGATTCCTACCCTAACCCATCCTATTCTCCTGTTCCCCCAGAGCCACTGATTTCAAGCTGTGCTTCCAGACTATTCTATCACTATAATGAGATGACTTTCTCCAGACTCAGGATTTGTTAGCACTATCTTTTACTCTTATTATTGTTATTGTTATTATTGATTATTTTGGTTTTAGGGCCACACCTGGCAATGCTAAGGGTGTACTCCTGGCTCTGAGTTCAGAAATCACTCTTGGAAGGTCTGGGATTGAATAGGGTCAATGTGTGCAAGGCAAGTATACCTGCTGTACTACAGCTCTGACCCTGTAAGTGCATCTTTTAGTACTTAGTCTTGAGAATGAGCATTTAATGTACTCCTCCCCACCCAGGTAGAATGTACTCCTCCTCATCCAGGTAGAGAACGTGGCTCACTACAGCCCACTGTTTTTAGACAAAGGTTTGAACAACTGAATCAAGGATGAAAGGCAACAAGAACCCAGAAATTCAAGAGGGAAGGTACCATTATAAAAATGGGCATAATATGGGGCCAGAGAGATAACATGGAAGTAAGGCATTTGCCTTTCATGCAGAATGTCGGTGGTTCGAATCCCAGCATCCCTGAGCCTGCCAGGAGCGATTTCTGAGCAGAGAGCCAGGAGTAACCCCTGAGTGGAACCAGGTATGACCCAAACCCCCTCCAAAATGGGCATAATACTTTAGAGTTTGCTTTTTACCTCCCCTCCTCCCTCCAAATCTTCAGCGTCCTTGATTCCAGTTTGTTTCCCCTCCCTATTTGTCTCTCTGTCTCTGTCCTGTTCCTGGTAACAGAGGCCCTGTGGGGCAAGGGGGCAGTGGGAGAGATCCAGAAAAACACAGCTTGGCCCCTGGACCAGTCACTACCAATCCAAGTGATTGTCAACACCTGTTCATTCTCCTTCTTGTTCCAGAAAGGAACATAGAAAGATGTCTGGAGGATAAAAACAGCAGGTGATGAAAATAGAATAGATGTGGGAGAGATGGGCATGATGGAGATACACACACTGCAAACTAGAAGGCTGTTGTGCTACTCTGAGTAATGAGTCAGAACATCTCATCATCCAGAGACATCAGGAAGCTGCTGAAGACTCACTCCTTCAGGGCGGGGTCAGAGGGGCTGCAAGTAAACCTGAAGAGTCTCCCACGGGCCCGAGATGGGAAATCACGGTCCTCCTAATGGGGTTCACAAATCTGGCTCCGAGCTGAGTGGCAGCCAACATAAAGATGGGAACACAATCTGTTGCATGATTTACAAGGTCCTTAAGATAAAAATAAACCAGTTGCTGAAGAGAAACACAAGTATTCCTGGTCTTGAGAGGAATTCCTCCTTGGATCAGATTCTGAAGAAGCTACAGTGGCTGTTATTTTTAAAGTAATGCGGGGGTGGCGTGGGGACGGGAGGGGAGGCAGCCAAACTTCAATTTTATTACTATCTTGATTTTTTTTTCCAAAATATACTCTTCTATGAAGCCAGAGCGATAGCCCAGTGGTAGGATGTTTGCCTTGCACACAATCAAACCAGGACAGACTCTGGTTCGATTCCTGGCATCTCATATGGCCCCCTGAGCCTGCCAGGAGCAACTTCTGAGCTTCTGTTAGGAGTAACTCCTAATGCTGCCAGGTGTGACCCAAAAAAACAAACAAACAAAATACAAAAAATACAAACAAAAATACTCTATAATGAAGAGCTAGAGAGCTATTGCCAAAAACCCATCTTGGATCAATCTGCACTTCTGATTTCCCACTCCTTTGATTCTTGTGTTAAGATTTCTTGAAGAATCATGGCAAAAAGGACCTGGAAGAGATAGCTCAGTGGCAGGGTGCCCACCTTGAAAACCCGAGGCTAGAGAGGCTGTGGGTTCGGTCCCTGGCACAGTCCCACAGGCTGAACTGTGATTCTGAAGCTCTATGGTTTGGTGCCACAACAAAGTATGAGAAATACCCCAATGTGAAGGTCTGTGACCCTGGTCATCACAACAAAGATAGGAAATAGGAAAAAAAAATTAATGTTTTCTAAAAGACAATAATTGCTTTAAGGGAAGTGCCTGGACCATATCCAGTCATACTCAGTGCTCAGGAATTACTTTTGAGGGCCCCAGAATTGCTTTTTACAAAAAATAATAGAGGGGTTGGGGGCTGGAGAGATAGCACAGAGGGTAGGGTCTTTGTGTTGCATGCAACCAACCAGGTTTAGTCACCAGCATCCCATAGGGTCCCCCAAGCCTGCCAAGAGAAATTTCTGAGCATAGAGCCAGGAGGAGTAACCACTGAGCACCTCCAGGTGTCACCCACAAACAAACAAACAAAAACAGAGGGGCTAGAGTTATAGTACAATAGGTGGGTAGGTCATTTGTCTTGCATTTGACAGACTTATGTTTATTCCCTGGTATCCCAGATAGTCCCCTGAGCCCAGCAAGGATTAATCCCCGAGCACCATTGGAGTTGCCCAACCAAAATAAATAAATAAATAAATAAATAAATAATAGAAATCACCAGTTAAAATGATATCCAGTAACCACAGCTTTGCAGTATATCACAGTGTACGCACATAGTGCACACACCTCACTGACTCCTCTTCACAGGCTCAGAGGTGGCCCATTCATTTCAGTCAAGCTTCAGCTAACAGACTGGATTCAACTGTGTTTTGGATGGGCTATTGGAATGTCCATGTTTCCAGAAGGGCTGGATAGGGTAAGAGGAGCAGTTCCAGGTCTCTGACCTCCATCCATCTTAAATTTATTCACTCTGGAACGCTGATATTCAGTTCAAAACCATGACCCATGTTATATCAGTAACTATTGGTTTGGTTCCCCAGCTTGGAAAATAAAAAACTAATTCCTAGGGCCAGAGCAATAACACACGGCCAACACAGGGCAGAACCCAATTTGAATCCCGGCATCCCATATGATCCCCTAAACCTTCCAGGAACGATTTCTGAGCACAAAGCCAGGAGTAACTCCTGAGCGCTGCTTGGTGTGACCCCAAAACAAAACAAAACAATAACAACAATAAATAACTGGTTCCCAAGTTTGTAGAAATCTTAATGTGTGCCATTTTCCATGCATCTATGTCTGAGCAAACTCATGTTCTATTGCCTTTTTGTTTTGTTTTGGAGCCATAACTAGCTGTGCTTAGGGTTTACTCCTACTCTGGACTCAGGGACCATTCCTGGTGGGGTTCAGCAGAATTTATGTGGTGCTGAGGTTTTAAGCTAGCACCAGGCAAGTGTTTTACCTGCTGTACTACCTCGCCAGCTCTTGCCATTATTATTAACATATGAATGCTTGCTATAAAAATATCATAACTTATACCTCATAGTAAATAATTATTTATTAATAAGCATTAAGGGCTTTCCCATACATCAATTCTGGAGGGAGATGAGGGGTGACAAGGCAAGTGCCCTATCCACTGTACTATCTCTCCAGCCCCACCCATACATCATTATAATCCTCACAACTTTCACACAGTGTAACACTTTTATCATTAAGTCCATTTTTCAGGAAGAAAAGTGAATGGCAGGGCCCGGAGAGATAGCACAGCGGCATTTGCCTTGCAAGCAGCCGATCCAGGACCAAAGGTGGTTAGTTCGAGTTCCGGTGTTCCATATGGTCCCCCGTGCCTGCCAGGAGCTATTTCTGAGCAGACAGCCAGGAGAAACCCCTAAGTATCGCCGGGTGTGGCCCAAAAACCAAAAAAAAAAAAAAAAAAGAAAGTGAATGGCAGCAACTTGCCCAAAGATCTGACAATAAGCAAAAGAATATGAGTAAAGCTGAATCTAGCTACAGTAATCATATGACATCAATTCCTGAGCTATTTTCTCTTCCAAATACTGGTGCCAGAGTATTTATAAACTTGTGTGCACATAAGAATATCCATACTTTAAAATATATTGATTAAAAAATCTCTATCCATACAAATTTGGGGGGGCCCAAAGCAATAGTAAAGGAGGCAGGGCACTCATCTTGTATGCTCTTGACCTGGGTTCAATCACCAGCATCCCATATGGTCCCTCTGAGCAAGCCAAGTAGGCTTCCTGAGCAAAGCTAGGAGTAGGCCCTGAGCAGCGCCAGGTGTGGCTAAAAAATTAGGGGCCAAATGATAGGACAGCAGTAGGACATTTGCCTTGCAGAATGCCAACCTGAGATGGACCCAAGTTAGGTTCCCAGCATCCCATATGGTCCCCCAAGCCTGCCAGAAGTAATTTCTGAGTGCAGAGCCAGGAGTAAACCCTGAGCACCCCTGGGTATGGCCCAAAAACCAAAACCAAAAAAAATTTTTTTTGGTGGGGAAATCACACCCTGCTAAGCTCAAGTTTACTCCTGTCTCTGAGCTCAGAGCTACAGGTACAGGGAACCATATAAGATGCTGGGGATTGAACCTAGCTAGTAAGCTGCAAGCAAGGCAACCCTAACCCTCTTTACTATCACACCAGCCCCATCTCCCTCAACTTTTTAATTTTTTTGTTTTGTTCTGTTTTGGGGTCACACCCGATGATGCTCAGGGGTTATTCCTTGCTATATGCTCAGAAATCGCTCCTGGCTTGGAGGACCATATGGGATGCCAGGGGTCCAACTGTGGTCCATCCTAGGTTAGTGTGTGCAAGGCAGACACCCTACAGTTTGCGCCACCGCTTCGGCCCCTCCCTCAACTTCTTTAAAAGAAACAAAACAAAGGCCAAAGAGATCAAGCTCAATGAATTAAGTATATACTTTACATGTGAGAGGCCCAGGTTCAACTTCCTGCACCAGATGGTCCCCTAGGTAATGGCAGGAGTGACCCTTGCATATAGACTTGGGAATAGCCCCCAAGTACCACTGGATGTGGCTCCAAATTAGGAAAAAAATAATAATCAAAACAGTGGAGCCCTAGATGTGGCCCAGTGATAGAGCACATGCTTTGTATGTGTGAGGTTGGATCCCTGATGCCAAATAACAACCATTATCACCTGAATCTTTTTTTTTTTTTTTTTTTTTGGTTTTCGGGCCACACCCGGCGGTGTTCAGGGGTTACTCCTGGCTATCTGCTCAGAAATAGCTCCTGGCAGGCATGGGGGACCATATGGGACACCGGGATTCGAACCAACCACCTTTGGTCCTGGATCAGCTGCTTGCAAGGCAAACGACGCTGTGCTATCTCTTCGGGCCCTATCACCTGAATCTTGATGTCTCACTAAACACTAACTTATCCAGACTCCACAGGCACCTTGAAATGATCTAGAAACAATGTACCCAGTGTCCATTTCCTAAGTATTTCTCTCCAATAAAGAAAAGTCAGGACTTCTTGAATAAATGTAGTATATGAGCCCAAACATCTGTCATACAACCAAGGAAACAATGATCTGTAGGATCATATCCAAGAACTTGGGAATAATCTGAACTCATGAGAGATAGGAACTATAGGCCAAAGAAGACACACTGCGTTCCTTTAAGTGGAGGAACAAAATATCACCTGCAAAGTAGTTTGTAGAAAGGAAAAAACAACCTGACGCACCTTTGGATCTGACTACTTAGCTGACAATATGTTCATGTAGGTAGAACACGTTAAACAAAATCATAGGAAATTTAGCAGCAAAATTCAGGTTGTGGGAAACTACAACACAATTAACATATTTTTCTAATGAAATATATTTTAAGAGAGAAAGAATGAGGGAAAAGATTGAAGATGGAAAGAAATCCAGAGGCATGAAGGATAAGAACCCCACCTTTAACCCAATCATAATCTTACATATACCAGGATTTCCTTTCTACATGTTGTCCAGTATGAGACTATACAAATGAGAGATGCTTGCCCATTTCTCTTTGGACATCACTCACCGCTCTTCCATGAGTTCCCGGATGGAGGCTACTGTGGGGCCAGATCCCAGGTGGGTATAATATGGACCTTCATCTTTTTCCACTATTTGTTCTGTAGAAATACAGAATAAACATTATTTGAAGATATAGATTCATTAAAAGGTGGACCGCAAGGAAAATTAATAGATGTTATAAAACAAGAAGCCCAGATAGCTTATAAATGTGTAAAAGTTCCATTAAAGTTCCATAAATGTGTAAAAGTTCCATTAAAAAGTTCCATTCCATTAGAAATCTAGAAATAGAAACTAATACAATGAAACAGTATTATACACAGGTTAAATTTGATCAATTTGCGAAAGCCAAATGTTTGTCAAGACTGGATTTTGCCATTCTACATACTCCAGTATAGGAGAAAACCCGTTCCACTCATAGGTGTATATGCTCCTAGGAACTGAGCATAAGGACTCAGATACTTGTCTGCCAATGTCATAGCAGCATCATTCACAAGAGCCAAAAGGTGAAAACAATACAAATATCATTACCAGATGAACAGACTATGGAGGGTCCGATTACCATCCACTCTTTTCAATTACAATAGGATTGCTTCCATGAGGACCCTTAGAAACACCTAAGGCCACAACATTTTCAAAATGCAAACAATTTATTCTGACTTAAAAAATAAATATTCTCAAAAAAAATATTCTCAGGGCCAGTGAGGTGGCACTAGAGGTAAGGTGTCTGCCTTGCAAGCGCTAGCCAAGGAAGGACCACGGTTCGATCCTACCCCCCACCCCCCCACCCCATATGGTCCCCCCCAAGCCAGGGGCAATTTCTGAGTGCTTAGCCAGGAGTAACCCCTGAGCATCAAACGGGTGTGGCCCGAAAAACAAACAAACAAACAAACAAACAAATATTCTCACTTTAAAAACATTTAATTGTAGGGCCTGGAGAGATAGCACAGCGGCGTTTGCCTTGCAAACAGCCGGTCCAAGACCAAAGGAGGTTGGTTCGAATCCCGGTGTCCCATATGGTCCCCGTGCCTGACAGGAGCTATTTCTGAGCAGACAGCCAGGAGTAACCCCTGAGCACTGCCGGGTGTGGCCCAAAACCAAAAAAAAAAAAAAAAATTAATTGTACATATGCCTTATTCCTAATAAATACTAGTCAATGCAGTTTTATTATAGCTATTTTTTCTCAGTATTTACTACTACTTATATAGTACATATATACATATATATACTACTATATAGTTTGTGTGTTTCCATTTTGGGCTTTGTTTTTCTTTTGATTTTTTTTTAGGCCATACTCAGCTCTGTTCAGGTTTAATCTTGGCTCTATTCTCAGGGATCACCCTGTACTCAGGGCTTAGATGCCAAGAATGAAACACTGGTCAGCTGTTTGCAAGGCAAGTTTCCTACCCGATCTACTACCTCGTCAGGCTCTCCATTTTGATTTTTTAATTGTTTCAAATAAAAAAAAAACTTATCTTTATTATTTTTAAAGCCACATCTCTCACTGTTCAAGGTTTACACCTAGCTCTGTGCTCAGAGAGCACTCCTAGGAAGCTTGGAGGACTAGATGAGAGGCCAGGAATTAAATCTAGGTCAGTCCTGTACAAAACAAGCACTATACCTGTAGTCCTCTCTCTGAGACCTTTTCTTTTCTTCATTATACCATGTCCCCCATCAGATTGCCAGGACACCTCCATTATCAAGGTCCTCACTATTCCCAGCACCCTAACTACAGTTCTACTGACTATTGAAGGCCCAACCCTTTTTTTTTTGTTTTGTTTTGTTTGATTTTTTGGGCCACACCGGCAGTGCTCAGAGGTTATTCCTGGCTGTCTGCTCAGCAATAGCTCATGGCAGGCACGGGGGACCATATGGGACACCGGGATTGGAAACAACCACCTTAGGTCCTGGATCTGCTGCTTGCAAGGCAACACCGCTGTGCAATCTCTCTGGGCCCAAAGGCCCAACCTTTTAAAACCAGTGTTCTGCTCTGCTTTGTGAAGACCCAGACTCCTACAAAACTTTGCACATGTACATTACATTTTTGTAAATCTGCTTTATAACTATTCTATATAGATATAACATATTCCAGTGTACTAATGACCTTTCATATATATTCAGATCAAATATAGAATAATTCACAGTAAATGTGGATTTGAAGTTACCAAAGGTTAGGAGGAGTGGTAAGCAGGGACCTATTGCTTAATGGGTACAGGGTTTCTGCCAAGGGTGGTGAAAAAGATCTGGAAGCAGAAGAGGTGGTTGCAAAATATTATGAATGCAATTAATACCATTAAATGGCATACTTAAAATAGTAAACGTTTAGGGTGTATTTTAACCACAACTTCTCAAAAGACAAAATTTTCAAAAAAAAAAATCTAATTGGGAAAAAAAAAAGAATAGATGCTACAATTGAATGTTCCTCAAAAAATGGGGGCTAAGGAAAAGCCAGTCACAGAAGTAAAGACTTGTTATGATTTCACTTGTATGTAATATCCTGAAAAGAAATCACAAAAAATAGAGAAGCAGACAGGCAGAGACAGAGATGAGGGAGAAAGAAAGACTGACTGCTTAACTGGGTAGGGGTTTGATTTGGGGGTGATGAAATTCATAAAGAGGAAAAGTAGATTAGAGGTTACTAGGAGCTGGGAGGCGTAAGGAACGGGAGTAATTGCTAAGGAAGACTGAGTTTCTGTCTAGGGTGATGAAAAGTTCTGGAACTAGAGATGGTGCTTGCACAATACTATGAGAATGCACTACACATCTCTGGCTCATTCACTTTATAGCAATTAACTTTATGTCATTCTTTTTTAAAGAAGGAACAAATGTTCAATCACAAGGTATGGATAAATTTTGAACATATTTTCCTAAGTAAAAGAAATAAGACCCCCCCCCAAAATTACATAATAGTAAATTAGGAAAAAATGTTTTAATTGGATACTATAAGGTGAAATAAAAAGCACTTCCGATAAAGTACTATAATACAATGGGACAAACTGTTTCAAATGTGAGACATGACAGTACAGTGTGACTTGAGATCAAATAACTAGATTACAGAGAAATTTAATGAAATCCAAAGAATCTATTTCATAGCATTATATATCTACATTAATTCCTTTTTATATTAATTTCTTAATGTTTAGATTAACATAACTACAAAAGCCACAGACTTTTTTTGAAGTTGAATACTGAGTTATAAAAGCTTCACCATTTTGATTTATTTTTGTAGATTCTTACAGAATTTAGTAAATTCAGAGCATATCTTTTAAACCGCCTTTGAGAGAAATAACAGGCATATAGGAATTCAGTATGAACTGGGTAGCTCTCCTATAATTGTAAAGCTATTTAAAAATCAACCATAGGGGCCGGCGAGGTGGTGCTAGAGGTAAGGTGTCTGCCTTGCAAGCGCTAGCCAAGGAAGGACCACGATTGGATCCCCCAGCGTTCCATATGGTCCCCCCAAGCCAGGGGCAATTTCTGAGCGCTTAGCCAGGAGTAACCCCTGGGCATCAAATGGGTGTGGTCCGAAAAACAAACACAAAAACAAAAACAATAAACAAAAAACATATTTTTCCTTTGCTTTTTTGTTTGTTTTTGTTTTTGGGTCACACACAGTGGTCTGCCCTTGGGGATCTTTCCTGGAAGGCTCCAGGGACCATATGAGGAGGTTAAACCCCAATTGGCATTGTGCAGGGCAAATGTCCTCCCTGGTGTATGTACTATTTCTCTGCAACGCCCCCTCCTCATTAAAAAATTAAAAAAAAAAAAAAAAAGAGAGAGAGAGAAAGAGGCCAGACAACTCCTCTATAAAGCTTCAAAAAGAAAAAAAAAGTCTTCAAAAGACTTTTCCCAGTAGTCTGGTCTGGGCTGATAGCTTTGTGGCATTTTCAGAAAGGGACATGGGGGCACAGATTCCCCTTTCTGCATAAAACTGCAGCAGCCCAGTGCCACACCCTACCCCTCTGATGGTCTAGCTCCAAAATGGTCTAACTCCACAACTTAACCTTACCAGACTACCAAGTCACCAAATTTGTTTCAGATCTATAGATCCTAGATTGCATGGTTGCACAACACCTTAAAATATCACAGATAAGGGCCAGGCAGTGGCGCTAAAGGTAAGGTGCGCCTGCCTTGCTTGCGCTAGCCTTGGACGGACCGCGGTTCGATCCCCCGGTGTCCCATATGGTCCCCCAAGCCAGGAGCAACTTCTGAGCACATAGCCAGGAGTAACCCCTGAGCGTTACCGGGTGTGGCCCAAAAACCAAAAAAAAAAAAAAAAAAAAAATATCACAGATAAGTTAGCCTAACTGTAGCACAGGAAATCTGATGGAAAAGTTACGTAGAAATGTATCAAACTCAGTGAGCCTGAACAGTAACACAGAAGGCCCAACTAGCACTAAGAGCAGTCCAGTAAATGATTAGACACTGAGTTTAGTAACACCATGAAGAATTACAACAATTATTCCAAATTAACCCTTGTTGATATAAATTTTGATAACTCTATTTGCTTTTGTGTTGTAACAAACAACACGAAATAATTTTTTTGTGACTGCAAGGGGGCAAGGTTAGGGTGGTGGGTGGGAGATTGGGGACACTGGTGGAGGGAAGGTCACACTAATAGTGGGACTGGTATTTCATGCCTGAAATAACTTTATTATGAACAAATAGTGTTATAATTTAAAAAAATTTTAAAGAGTGTTCAGGGTGATAGTATAGCAGATAAGGCTTGCTTTACATGCAGCCAACCTATGTACAAGCCCTGTCACTCCATACTGTCCCCTGAGACCACCAGGAGTGATCCAAGTGCAGAGCCAGTTGTAGCCCTGAGCACTGCTGTGTGTGACTCAACAACAATGATCACTAAACAAGACCCAAAAAACAGGGGTCCTAATTTCTTGTCCTTTTATAGAAAACTTTCTTATCATATACATTGAAACATACGCAGGAGTCATATAGCAGCATTTGCAATAGTCAGAGCAAGAAGCCTATAATTTAGAACTATAAATTAATACATAAAATATAAAAATTATACTATCTATTTAAGAGAACTAACAACCTGTAACCTTTCCCTGCACCTGTTATGTCCTGTCACCTGCATCCCACAATCCTTCCCTCCTACCATTACTCACTGATCAATAGTTATGGTTTTGGTGGATGCTCCTACCTCTATAAGCATCACCCATGTGCTTGAGACCCTCTACCTATGTTCCTATGTTGCTTTCAGTCAACCTATTCATTCCCTCCCTACCACCCACCCTGGCACTCTCAGTACTGTACTCCATTAGCCAAGGCTTATTATTCATAATTTATTTCTCTATATCCGTAGACCAGTGAAATCATATTGTATCTGTTCTTATGCCTTTGACTTACTGGTTCAGCATGAAACCCTCTGGTTCAATCCAAATTACCAGAGACTTTACTATTTTTTTAATGTGGCTACTAAGTACTTCTTCACTCATCTGTTGTTGGGCTCATCAACTCATCTAAGTTTTTTGTTTATAAACAAAAGTCTGAAAGATGCACACAGCCCAGTGAATCAAGGAAAGATAGATGCTCTTTATTCATACTTTATTCAGGCTCTCGGTGGAACTCCTATCTGTCATCACCGCCTAACTCCTTTCAGGCCTCTGGGGCATCTTCCTAATATCACCCGCTATATTCCCCCACATAATCTGCTCTTGCTACTTCCACTGATCCATGCAGGAAGTAGATTGAGCCCACATTCCAGAGCATAGTTCACAGGCTTGGAGCAACCTCGATGCATACTCCCTGCTCTGCATCTTGAAGCCAGCACCTCCTGCCATAGTTCCCTTGTCTGTAAACATATTTCCAAATGGAACAACAGTGTCTTCCTTCAGGTTTCACCTTGGAAAAAAAAATTTTTTTTTGGTTTTTGGATCACACCTGGTAGCGCTCAGGGGTTACTCCTGGCTCCATGCTCAGAAATCTCTCCTGGCAGGCTCAGGGGACCATATGGGATGCCGGGATTCGAACCACCAACCTTCTGCATGCAAGGAAAATGCACTACCTCCATGCTATCTCTCCAGCCCCTCACCTTGAAAATTTTATCTCTTCTGGTGATAGTAGTTTTAGGTCACACCTGGTTGTGCTCGGGGGACCAAATATGGTATCAGAAATCAAACTGGGGTTAACCATATGCAAGGTAAGCACCTTATTCTGTACTATCTATCTACCTTACCCTCCTTCCCTCTGTCCCTAAATCTTTTATGGCCTATATTTTAAATGCCACCTTCACTGCTAAAACCCAATAACCTGCTTAGGCTCATTTTTTGATTTCTAGAGAATTCTCAATACTGCAGAAATATCAAGACAAAAATCACTGTATATTTTTACAGCTAACATGGCACAGAACTACAAAGATAGACTTTGCAAACTGAGACCCAGGCAACCATGACAAGTTAAATTTCAAGTCTCTCTAATACTCAGGCCTTTGTGGATAAAATACATAAAGGGTTCAGTGCAGCATTTGATACATAACATGAATTAAATGAGTAGCCTTGGTCCAGTATCATGTGATGTGGGCAAAGTAAACCACCCAGATAAAGGTCTAAAGATAGATGCAATCAAGTTTTACTAGATAAATGCAAAACTGTTGAGCTTTAAATGAGACAATTTGCAGAGTTCCCAACTTCAATACTTAAATGTTTCATGAATGAGCCAGTTTTTCCACTAGAGAATTAAGAACCATTTGCTCTAAATATACATTTTCTTGAACCATAACACAGATGATCACAGAAGGAGCAGTGTTAAGGTGGGAAAGGGAGGAAACAGGATAGTGACGGGGACAGGAAAAAAAAAGTAAGCAGTGGGTGTTAGAGGCAGTGGGCAGGAAGCTCTTTATAGGTGCTCAGAGACTACATGGTATACAGAAAATAGAACATAAGAATATGCCAGAGCTTCTGGGCTCCATTCCAGTTTAAACTGTCAGGAGAAAAGTTAAAGTAATGATTAAACTGCAGTCTTACACTTCAACTAGAACATAATGCAGCTTTCTGTGACTACCTTTAGCCCAAATCAGAAAAGTCCCCAAACTTTTATAGTGGAAAATAAAGAAAAAAATATTTTATTTATTTATATTTGTTTTTGTGGAACAAAATTGAACCCTGAGTCTGACACATGCAGAGCAGGTGTCTTACTACTACATTACATTCCCTGACAAGAAAGATGAACTTAAAGAAGGTCACCAGATTGTGACAGCAACTAGAGAAAATGATTCTAAGACTGAAAGGCAAATCAACCTAGACACTGGGTAGTTGAGTTTCTAAGAAGGCTCAGAAGACATGATGGGCAGACACATCTCTAAGTGTCATATAAATCCACACTCACTTTTTCTTTGGCAAAATTTAAGGCAGTCTAAGGGGTCTTTAAGGTGTGTGTGTGTGTGTGTGTGTGTGTGTGTGTGTGTGTGTGTGTGTGTGTGTGTGTGTAGAGGCACTCTGAAGCAGTGTATTTGTATGATCTGTATTTAGGTATAGAATTCTTATGTTACATTTAACAAAGGCTCCGCCTCATAACCACTCTACAATTCCCTTTGGGGACACCAATCTGACCAAACTTCAAATCTGCTGGTTTGGGGGCTGTATCACCAGGGTTTTATGGAGCCAACAGAGGCACCTCTCCCAAAACTTCCTTCTTCCAGGAAGTCTGGCAGCTATAACCACACCCACAAATGTAGCTGACCTGTTGGAACTGGGCCAGCTCAACAGATACACTCTTGTCTTGAATAAGATGTAAAACAAGTCACTAAAGATCATGGGTTCACTGATCCATGCATCTGGGGAAGAGAAAGATGGCCATCTAGGGAGGAGAGGGTGGGCCAAGCCCTCACCCTGCTGAAGCCATGCTTGCTGCATCCATCATCCAGAAATACCATTTCCCCTATGGGCCTGCCTCACCACCCCTCTATGATTCCTTTTGGGCACCAATCTGACCACACTTAGGTACACTGGTTTTGGGGCTGATATCATTAGGAATTTTGGGAATGAATGTGGACACCCTCCCCCCATTTATTCCTTCTTCTGGGAAACCTGGCAGCTGAGAACACCTCTAAAAGCTGCAATATCAGTAATAATGCTTTGAACTTCTGGACAACTTCATTTGTTTGATGTTGTCATCCCTAAAAGAACACAGCAATTTAACAGAATGGACAGCAAACAAGAGCTTACTAAACCTTCTGACATTATATTAATGACCTCATTGGAGAGACAAGAATTTTCACAAATGTCCTTGCTGCTGTACTTTTTCTTTTCTTAAAACTAACTTCCTTCTCTTTCTTTTTAATAATTTGCTCTTATTTTATCTGGAAACAATGTATTATGGTCAACTATGTGGTATATTTTCTTTAAATAAAATAAAAATTAAAAAAATATTTCTATGACAAAACTTTTTTTTTGGGGGGGGGCCACAACCAGTGACACTCAGAGGTTACTCCTGGCTATGAGCTCAGAAATTGCTCCTGGCTTGGGGAAACATATGGGACACCGGGGGATCGAATCATGGTTCATGCTGGGTCAGCAGCATGCCCTACTGCTGTGCCATCGCTCCAGCCCCAGTATGTCAAAATTTTTAACCTCAATTCTCTCTGAGACTGTGATACTCTTACTACCAACAAAGAACTCACATCCAGGAAAAAAAGAATCCTTAGCAAGCAAAAAGAAAAAGACAGCAAGCTAGAGACAAAGTATAACAAGAAAGGCACCTACTTACATGCAACTGACTCAAACTCAGTCCCTGGAGCTGCATATGGTCTTCTGAACATCACCAGGTATAACCCCTAAGCACAGAGCCAGGACTAATCCTTGAGCACTGCTGGATGTGGTCCAAAAGTTAAGAGAGAGAAAGGAGCTGGCACTCCAGCATAGCAGTTGGGCATTTGCCTTGCATGCAGCCAACTCAGGATGGACCTGGGTTTGATCTCTGGCATCCCATAAGGTCCCCGAGCCTACCGGGAGTGATTTCTGAGTGCAGAGCCAGGAGTAACCCCTGAGTGCCACCGGGTGTGCCCCTCCCCATAAAAACCCAAAAAGACAAAAACTAAAGTTGAGAGAGAGAGAGAGAGAGAGAGAGAGAGAGAGAGAGAGAGAGAGAGAGAGAGTAAAAAAGAAATCAAACAATAACGGGCAAACGGCCAGAATAGAGACTCTGTAAAAGATGACCTAAAAGGTGCTTCAGAGCATCATTAGACAGAGAAATGCAACTTTACACCATAATGAGCCACAATTATACATCAATGACTGTAGCAGAAAGGGCTGTTTGTGTTGGTAGAGTGCAGCTTATAGTTTAAACTGTTGCAACCACATAGAAAATGGATAGTAGCTTACTAACACTAAAGACACACCATTTCAGTCTTTCTTAGATAACAAACATATATGTATGTGTATGCACATGTGTAACACCAAGTTGATGGTTTCTTGTATTTATGCACAATCAGGGGTGCTCAAGGCACTGATTGGAGGAACATGTGGTATCAGAAACTGAACCCAGACCTTCTGCATGGGAAGCATGTGTTCAGCCCTTTGCAGCTATTTCTCCCGTTTAATGCCAAGCTAGAAACAATTTAAAAGACTATCAATAATCCAAGGGACAAATTGTAGCATCTTCATGAAATGAATATCATATGAGAATGAGAGTAAGAATGAATGAACTATCAGCAGGGCGAAGCACACAGCTGACTCTTGCTGGAGATGACTCTAAGCTATGGAAGCCAAAACACAAGATACACAAGTGTGTGATTTCATACACACTAAAATGATCAAAGCAGTTCCAAGTTAGAATAGTAGTTGCCTTAGGGCAGTGGCTGGCTAATGTTTTATACTAAGGGTCAAAGGGCAAACATTTGAGACTTAATGAAAGTATTTTTCAAAAAGTAAAAGAAACAAAGGGGAAGTCTGGACAGATAAGTTTAAGGTTCTGAGCCTGCATGGTACCCTAAGGCATTGCCAGGAGGATGGGGGAGCAGAGTCCGGTTCAGCCCCTGAGCATACTCATTGTGGCTTTAAAAGCAAATAAAACAAATTATTTTTTTTATATTTGAAGAACCAAGTATATGTAACTAATTTAATTCTTTTTGGGGGGAAGTTTGAATACCTTTCGCAGGGTTTACTTCTGCTCTGCAAGCAGAAATTATACGTGGTGGAGCTTGGGGACCATCTGGGGTGCTGGGAAATGAACTGTATGGCTGCATACAAAACAAACACCCAACCTGCAGTACTCAGGCCCCTAATTCTTTTTTGTCATTAGGCCCCTAATTCTTTGGCTAATGTATTTGTAGATAATTCTTCATCCTTAAAGCTTATCAGGATCATTATTTGTCAATTTGTATTCTTCAACATTCATTTCAGGTCTCCCTTGACCTTTGACCTACTTGACCTTTAACTTTGGCCTCTCCTCTATCCCTAGCTCCAGGCACTTAGAAGGAACATCAATGAGTTTTCAGTATTGCACAGAGGGTGAGTCTCAGTGCTCACTGGTATAACCTTCACTAACAAAGACAAGTTCCTCTTTTCCAATTTGGTTTTTTGTTTTGTTTTGTTTTGTTTTTGTTTGTTTTTTGGTTTTTGGGCCACACCCAGCGATGCTCAGGGGTTACTCCTGGCTATCTGCTCAGAAATAGCTCCTGGCAGGCACGGGGGGGGGGGGGGGACACGGACTATATGGGACACCGGGATTCGAACCAACCACCTTTGGTCCTGGATAGGCTGCTTGCAAGGCAAACGCCACTGTGCTATCTCTCTGGGCCCTTGCTTTGTTTTTTTAAACTTTACTGATTGATTGATTTTTTGGGCCACACCGGGTGGTGTTCAGGGGTTACTCCTGGTTCTGCACTCAGAAATTGCCCATGGCAAGCAGGGGGACCATATGGGATGCCAGGAATCGAATGGGGTCTCTCTTGGGTTGGCCACATGCAAGGCAAATACTCTACCGCAGTGCTATCTCTCCAGCCCCTGTTTTGTTTTTTTTTGTTTGTTCTTGTTTGTTTTGTTTCTGGGTCACACTCAAAGGACTGTGCTATCTGGGCACCTCTTTTCCAATTTAGGAGTCATCTTTCAAGACTGCCCTCTCACCATTTTTCTTTCCATACTCCTGCCATTGCATAAGCTTTGTGCAATCGCATGGCTCTTCTAGAATCCAATCTCTAGCTCTTGGGACAAAGTCTCTGCAACTTGTTTCAAGCACCTCATGCTTCGGCCAGAGAGATAGCACAGTGATAAGGCATTTGCCCTGCACACGGCTGACCCAGAACAAACCTGGGTTCGATTCCTAGAATCCTATATGGTCCCCCAAGCCAGGATCAATTCCAGGAGTAATCCCCAAGCACAGCTGGGTGTGGCCCAAACCCCCCACCCCCACCAAAAAAAAAAAAAAGGCACCTCATGCTTTACTTCTGATTTCACGGCAAATATTTCTTTCAACTGCCTGGAAGGTGTTAATGAGCTCCTCTGACTGTACTAGTATATTTAAATGTCTGTCTTCTCTTTGGGTGTTGCAATAAATTGGGTTTGTACAGGCTAATGAATTTTCCATCACAGGGCATGTCCCTCCCGGGATTTTTTTCCCCTCCGCCCTATGAACATTTTAGACTGGACAATTCTTTATTATGTGAGTTGTTCTGTGCATCACAGAATGATGAGTGGCAACCTTTTGTCTACCCACTAGATGCCAGTAGTACCACACTGGTTGTAAAGATTAAAAAATGTCTTACATTCCCAGGTGCCTGTCCCCTAGGGTAAAAAAGCTCAAACAGTCCCTAGCTGAAAGCCACTAGCGATTTCTAAGCATAGAGCCAGGAGTAACCCCTGAGCTGCCGGTGTGACCAAAAAAACAAAAACAAAAACAAATTTCTGTCTTTTTGGGCCAGAGAGATAGCATGGAGGTAGGGTGTTTGCCTTGCTTGCAGAAGGACGATGGTTTGAATCCCGGCATCCCATATGATTCGCCGTGCCTGCCAGGAGCGATTTCTGAGCATAGAGCCAGGAGTAACCCCTGAGCGCTGCCAGGTGTGACCCCAAAACCAAAATAAATAAATAAATAAATAAATTGATTGATTGATTGAGAAATCTATTTAAGAAAAAAAAGAATCAATAGAATCTCCTTACTCTTATTTATCTCGGCACTGCTCAAACAATTTTCTTAAGAACCACATAACTTGAACCATCTTGTTCTGCCTCACAAATTGAGGGGAAAATAATGGAGGGTATCAAGACCAAACAGTTGTATGAACATTGAGTAGAAATAAAAAATAATCAGACTTAAACACCAAATCCAAAGCCAAAGACAACAGAATCGAAACCCAATCTACAACAAGCTAGACACAGAGGGGACCACTTACACTAGCAGCCTGGGGGGGTCAAAGGAGGTAGATATGGGATGCATGCTGGGAACGGGGTGGAGGGAGGACAACATTGGTGGTGGGAATGCCCCTGATTCAATGTCACTATGTACCCAAAATATTACTGTGAAAGATTTGTAATCCACCTTGGTCAAAATAAAATTTATTTAATTTAAAAAAAAAGAATTAAACTAGAGACATGGATGGTAAACTAGAGAATTAAACTGGAGACTCCAATTATTAGTTCAAAAGTTCAGCAGCCTGGGGCCGGGCGGTGGCGCTGGAGGTAAGGTGCCTGCGCTAGCCTAGGACGGATCACGGTTCGATCCCCCGGCGTCCCATATGGTCCCCCAAGAAGCCAGGAGCAACTTCTGAGCGCATAGCCAGGAGTAACCCCTGAGCATCACAGGGTGTGGCCCAAAAACCAAAAAAAAAAAAAAAAAAAAAAAAAAAAAGTTCAGCAGCCTGACTGGGGATGGGAGGAACTGGGCGGGCTGTGAACAGCTGCTAGTGGGAAACTTCATCTGTTTCCTCCCTTCTGGGGGGAACTACAACTCTAAGTTCGTGTATATATCTGTGTATTGGAGACAAACAGGCTGTGCTCTATTCCAATGCTAGGATTTGGGCTTATTTCCTCACATGAAGTGAGCTGGTTCCTCTATAAAGACAAGTTAAAATAAAGCCCCATAATTAACAGGATATTTGTTAAGTGGTTCAGCGAGTATCTTTTTCTACACCATAGCCTTTGGTGCTATAGGCCTCCCCTGAGGAGACTGGCTCCTTCCATCTCTCCAGGCAACTAGCCTCATCCCAGATTTTAGCCTCTTCAGAAGCTGGAGCAAGAAATTTGGGCCTATGTGCACTTATTCTGCAGAGTACCCCTCTGAATGCCTGGTCTCTAGTCTGTCACTCTGTGGCATAATGGTTCAAGGCCTCTGCCACACACACACACACACACACACACACACACACACACACACACACACACACACACACACACACACACACACACACACACACACACACACACACATATCCCCCAACCTCCACTGCTAGCTTTCCCAGCACTGGGAACCCTATACCCTTCTGTCATCCTTACTTTAATTCAAATTAGTTTTAAATTAGCACACAAACTTGGAATTGTGGTTTAAGATTGGGGCTTTTTCCAAATTTTAGTTAATGAAATTTTCTAGTCGTTTGTTTTGGTTCCTTTTCACTAGATTTCAGGGAAAGGCATTTTTCTATTTTGCTATGTATTGCCATTTTCCCTTTTAGTTTCCAGTGTCCTATGTCTTCCTTCTCTGTAGTGGTAGCTCATCTAAGAGGGGAAACCTGTTGTTTTAAACAATGAGTACAGAAGTCAAGTTTTTTTTTTGGGGGGGGGAGGTCTTTGTTTTTGCCTCTCTAAAATATATAGTAGAAAGATCTGGGGTTGACATTAGGAGAGTAAAACCCAATTTTTGAGAAAATGCTAGTTATGTGGATCTAGATGCTTTTTTTCCTTTTTTACTTTCAGTCAAAGGACGCTAACAGAAGAAATTAGACCTTACTGAATAACAAAAATGGAGCTTCTACCTTACCATCTGGTCCCTGTAGAGCAGGGAGGAACACATTGCAGAGAGGCAAGTAACCACACTTTCTCAGCAGGGAACACCTCACAGCCAGGCCCAGATATAAGTGAAAGGATTTTTTCTCTTTATGACTCTAACAGAGGTAAGGTCAATAACTCGTACACAATTAATGCATAAGTGTCCATCTTACACAGAGGTTTTTATTGTACCCATCTGCTTTTTCCAAACAATCTTATATAATGCTTCCGTTTCCTGATGTAATTTTAGTGAACCTAAGGCAGGACAGCTTAAGCTCATATGACTATTTAGATTCCACGTCCATGACAACCAATAACTGACTACTAACATAATGCCTCCTGGCAGACACAAATCCGCATAAGGCAGGTGGAAAGTCTGCCAAGTAAACTTTTTTTAAACTAAAATCTCAGGTCAGTATTAGATTCATAGGTGGTATGGGTGGCATGCTGAGATGAAGGACAGGCATGTCCATGCCAATCTGACATCTTTGTAGAGTTTAAATATGAGTGAAGAATAAATCTAAACAGTTAACCAAAAGAGATGTATTTAGCATACACTCGGTACCAGTTTACATGCTTCAGAAATACAATATTCAATTCTTTTGTTTATTTTATTGAGCCACAACTGGTGGTGCTCAGGGCTTGATCAGGTCTCTGCACTTAAGGATCCCACCTGGCAGTGCTCAGGGGCCCATGTATAAGGCAGGGAATCAAACTAGATCAACCATGTACAAAGCAAGCACCTTACTAGCTCCTCTTTACTATCTCTCCAAAATTCAGTCTCTGTTCTTAAACAGTCTGGGGTTTAACTGCAAAGAGCTATCCATAGATAATACTAAGTAATGTAAGACAAAGAAAAACACAGCATGAATCCTTGACTTACTTCAGTACTGAGCTGTTGGTTCTTGAACCTTTCTCCTCAATTTCTTTCCATAACTTCATATTCACAGCCTGTTTGAGATATTCTCCCTCATGTGTAATTACCCCCATTCTCAGGCCTTTTCTCTTTGTACATCTTCAGGCTGGTAAGATGGCCAGAACATAAATCCAAATGCTCTCAGTTTGCCCAAGAGTCTCCAGTTTTCAGAGCCATGGACATGATATCTCAGACTAGATGGCCAAATGTGTTTCCATCCCAGTTATTCTGAGTCTTGGTAAACGGTACCACCACTCACCACGTCAACCAATCTTCAAACTCAAGAGTCACCTGTGATTACATCTTCTCTCTTACTCCTTTTTTTAAAAAATGTTGGTTTTCAGCCAAAGTGATAGCACAGTTGGTAGGGTGTTTGCCTTTCATGCGGCAGACCCAGGACCAATAAAGGTTTGATACCCAGCATCCAATATGGTCCCCCCATCTGCCAGGAGCACTTTCTGAGTGCAGAGTCAGGAGTAACCCTGATCACTGCCAAGTGTGGTCCCAAAACTAGTAATAATAATAATAATAATAATAATAATAATAATAATATAATGTTGGTTTTGGTTATTTTGTTTTAGGCCGCATCTGGTGGTTGCTAAGGGGACCATATGTAGTAACAGGGACTGAACCAGAGTCAGCCTCTTGCAAAGCAAGTGCTCTACACCCTGTGCTATTTTCTCTGGCCTGGCACCAATAATTTCTTTTTTCTTTCTTTTTGTTTTGAGGATACACCCAGCAATATTCAGGGTTTACTTCTGATTCTACAATCAGGAATAGCTCCTGGTGGTGCTGGGGGACCATATGGGATGCCAGAGATTGAACCCGAATCAGTTGCATACATGGCAAGTGTCCTACCCCTGTACTATATATCTCTAGTCCCAAGGAACCATTAATTTTTAAAAATTCTTTCATTGCCACCCTCTCTTTGCCTCCCTCCTACTCAATGCCATGTTCTTAGTTTAAGCATTTATTATTTCTTGTCTGAACTATGCCCAAGCTTGCAAACTGGTTTCTCTGCCTTTAGTATCATCCTCTCTTCCTCTGAAACTCTCCTTTATAGACACTCCCCATCTCTCACTGAGCACATTGATTACACCAGAACAACTTGTATTTCCCTATGTTTTCTCACTTCCACATCTTCACGTGATTTTTTTTTTATCAAATTTTCCCATCCTTTTGCTTGGAACCCTTCTCCTTCTATACCCTGTTAAACTTCCACTTATCCTTATAGCTTAGGACAAATGTCACCTTCTCAAGGAAGTTCTTTCTGAGTCTTGGAACAGTCAGATTCCCAGCTTTTAACACTGGTGCCCAAATATCTTACTGTCTAAAAGACATTATGTAGAAGACAAAGCTCCTCTTCATCTCAAACTAATTATAAGCAGAGGGGAAATACATTCTCATAAAAAAGATGGAAAATTGGGGCTGGAGAGAGCTCAAAGGGCTGGAGCATGTGCTTAGCATGCAAGAAGTCTGGGTTCAATTCCCAGTATTGATTCCCCACCCCCACCCCAATCATCTCCAGAAGCTTGAGCACAGAGTTGTGAGAATTCCATGAGCAATTTCAATATGCCTCCCACCAATAAAAAATAAAAGAACAGACTCGTCAGGGGTCCTCAAACTTTTTAAACAGGGGGCCAGTTCACTGTCCCTCAGACCATTGGAGGGTCTGACTATAGTAAAAACAAAACTTATGAACAAATTCTTATGCACACTGCATATATCTTATTTTGCAATGAAGAAACAAAACAGATACAAATACAATATGTGGCCTGCAGGCCATAGTTTGAGGACCACTGCTCTACATAATGTAAACAGAGCTAAGTTTCCATGTCCCTACTCACAAATATAATCTACACTGAAGCTACCAAAGCTTCTGGGGTGGGGGTAGGATTGGGAGGAACATTTTGCAACCAGCCACATGTACAAGGCATTCCTCCCAGAATCTCATCATGCTCTATCTAGGGCTAGGCAAAGGCACTGCTTTCTCTCATACTGACCTCTGATTATGTCTATAAGGCAGGATGACCAACTAGATTACAAAAAACAAAAAACAAAAACCTAAATGCATGAATTAACATTTCCATGAAGATACCCCTGAAAGCTGTCTCTAATCTCCAACTTTTTCTGTGGTTTAAAGTTTCCAGCTGTGTGTGGACCAGGATTGCTCCTGAAAAACATCAGGACAAGCCCTAAAAGTTGACAGGCCTGTTCCCTTATCTATAAAATCATAAGCTGATGATCTCAAAGGAGCTTTTCCCATTACGAAGTCATCTGGACAATCTCTATCTTGAATTGGCTCCCCCAGGAGAGAGTCCCCAATCTCTGAGAACAGATAACATGCAGGAAGGGTGCAGTTAATTCTCATGGCAGCTCAGCACCCTATCTCTGATAACTATGGTGGTTAAGGGAGAGTTAGGGGACCTCCAATGTGGGCCTCAAAACACTGCAGAATAGTCAAGAAAACACTCAAGAATATACCAATATCCCTAATAGTTACAAGACTTTAATCTGTGCTGTTTTTCTGAACCTAATCATTATCTACCACCCTGCTGGAGAGAGGTATTTCCTTCCTATCTTCTAACCAGATGTAGGAGAGCCTTTCATGCTGCTGTGTCCAGGGCCAGAAAACAAATCCATATTGATACTCTCCAAACCTTCAGGAAGCTATAGCCTTAAAACAAAGTGTTTGAGCTTTTGTCTGGCAAAAATCACCAGAACTAGACTATTGGGTTTTTCTTATTATGTGACCTTTTTATGCTTTTATAAAGTTGTTTTTTCAAAGCTAATCATCAACTGTTTATTATGAGCACTCAATGCCAATTTTAACTTGCACTTCTGTGGAAAATTCTTGTATATATTGACCTGCACTCTGCACCTCTGTATCCACCATAGGTTGGGGTTGAGTTTCTGGAATATGAGACGGCACCCATCTGACATTAATCCCAGAGTAGACAGCCTTCATTCCTACTCTGTGTCCTGAGCCCGAGTTCACAGGGACAAATTCTGCCAATTTAACCCATGGAAGCATCTTTTATTTAGATAATACTTCTGAAGGAGAAATATTCATAAACTGTTTGTAAGCAAATCTTTTCTTCATGGGCCCTCCTCATTTCCAACACCTCTGCTTCACTTAGGATTCATTTGTCCATTCAATAATTTCAAACACAATCTCGAATTAGGAAAATAACTGCCAAGGTTCAAGTCTCACTTCTACTATAGCCATTGCCTGATCCTCTCTTCATCATTAAAATGAAATGACTGGGTAAAGGAGATGGCTCTAAGGGTGGAGCACATGCTTTGCACATGGGACCCCCGGGCTCAATCCCAGGTACCATATGGTCCTTCAGTACTGCCAGGAGCAACCTGTGGGCACCACGGAGTAGTTCTTGAGCAGCATCAGCAGGTGGCCCCCAAATAAACAGAAACAAATAAGATATATCTACTGTAAGCACTCTCTCATACACACAGATAGGAGGATTAAATGACCAGGAGACTATGAAGTACTTGGCACTTGGCCTGGAAGAGAGTGCATTATTATCACTGTTACTACTACTTGCAATGGTCTCCAGTCACAATGAACTACATTCACCAGGCTACCTTCCATGCTACTTCTACACCACACATTCATGACAATACAATTCATATCCCATTACAGAAAAGTCAGTCACCATAGTCTGAACAAAGACAACCACCATTCCTAATATCTCTTTATTCCTAAACTAGGGAGATGTTCATGCATTCTCGCCTAAGAATTTCCAATTACTGTATCAGTTGACAACCCAAGGAGGTTTGGTTCCAACACTTTGCTCAGCGTTAGAAGCAACTTATATAAAGCGAAGCAATGGGAGGGGGTTGTCTGAACTGCCCACTTCCTCATTTTCCCCAGTGGCCACATCAGTAGAGGTCAGCACCGTCGCAGTTGTGTTCTTTGATGCTGACCAGCCACTTGTGCTTCCTTCCATTCACCAGTTTCAAGCTAAGGCTTGCCTCTGCTTGGGGGAACACTTTGAGTTGGAGGAATGCAGGCTGCTGGGGGCTGATGTCCATCCCTCACAGCAAGTAATGCTGCCAGCCAGAGACTATGCTCACGCATTCCTCAAACAGGAGTGTCCAGCTTCTCTCTGCCCCACCCCTATCCCGCTCCCACGCTCACTCTATGTCTCAAAGCTCTACAAAGAGAGAGAGAGAGAAAGAGAGAGAGAGAGAGAGGGAGGGAGGGAGGGAGAGAGAGAGGGAGAGAGAGAGGGAGAGAGGGAGGGAGGGAGAGAGGGAGGGAGAGAGAGAGACCTATCCGAGTGAGCAACTGTCTCCAGTAAATCACAGACCCTCTAGAGAGGGACCCTTTCTCTTCATCTTTATCATAATTGGTAGTTAAAACCATATGAGATAATCAATAAATGATGAGCAAATTAATAGCCAACACCTTTCTCTTTTATACTGGATGTTTTTACTTCTTTTTCTTGCCTGACTGCCTTTGAGAGGAGAGGTTACAGCTAACACTCTCAAAGGGCTCATTTGGTGCCAGACAAGGCTGTGACTGCTTTGACACATGTTAATTCAGTCCTCACAACAGTCCTGGCAGAGGAAAGTTCTATTACCATTTTCACATTATAAATGAGGAAAGAAGTGATGGAATGAGAATGCAAATTAAAAATCAAGTTTGAGGGTCCATGAGATGGCTCAAAGAGCTTGTATGCATGCTTTCCATATATTCAAATTTCATTCACAGAACCACATGGTCCCTTGAGCACCAAACCTGGAGTAGCTCCCAGCGCTACTGGGTGTGACCAAAGAACAAAACAAGTCTTGACCAAACAAAACATCCATATAATGCAATTTTTTGTTTGTTTGTTTGGTATTGGTTTTTGGGCCACACCCATTTGACACTCAGGAGTTACTCCTGGCTATGCGCTCAGAAATCGCCCCTGGCTTGGGGGACCATATGGGATGCCAGGGGATCGAACTGTGGTCCGTCCTACGCTAGCGCTTGCAAGGCACACACTTTACCTCTAGCACCACCTTCCCGGCCCCATATAATGCAATTTTATGAGCTAAATATTTGCTAAGGATCAACTAGTACACAAGGTCAGGCTATTTCCTATAGCCTCGAGGGAAAGAGATGCCCTCCAGAGAGCAGACATGAGGCAGACAGGTCAGAGGTAAATCCCAACAGACAAAGGAAAGGTGTCAAGGAGTAGATCTTTGAGCATCTCCCAAGACAGGCATATTTGGGGCACCAGACAGAAACCTCAGGGCCAACTTCTGCCTGTTCTCCTTTGTCACTGACACCTCTGCCCTCTACCCCAGGACTCTGAAAATAGTCCAGAAGCCGCTTCTGTAAAGGTGGAGACACCCCCCCCACACACATACACTCATACCAGGACTGACAGAAATGCATTCTAACAAGCAGAAGAGGCAGTCTTCTTGTAAAACCTGTTTGTGTTCCATCAAGTTACAAGAATTCCATGGTCTCAGTTGCCAGCAGCCATGTGGGCCTTTTTGTCAACATCTGAAACACAGTTATTCTGTACACAACACTCCTTAAATAGCAGGCTGGAGCCTGGAGTCAAGGCAAAGCTGATGGGATTGGGCAGTGGAGAAACCCTGCCACAACTTCTCTGTGAGAGCAGCCGTGACACTGCCTGTGCTTACTGCAGGAAGGGGCCCAGCTCCTCCAAGTTCATATCCATGCAGAGATGTTAACAAATCCAAAGCTCCCAGCACAGTCTGATCGCCCACTGATCTCAGCTTCTGGTCCCCCAGACTCCCCACTGCCCATCTACCTAACCCAGTTCTCTATGAAACCAGCACTGAGGGTCCTCACCCCTCCACGAGCCCACTCTCAAACTTTCTGGGGACTCATAAATATCCCTAGTCTCATCTCTCTTCCCTGCCACATGTATCATTCAGAAGCACCAGGGGACAGGTTATTATTCACCTAAAAAAACCCTCAGTTCATTGGGAACTGTGAGATCAAGTCAAATGCCCAGTCTGGGCGTGCACACCCAGGCCACTTCTGGTGCATCCCAAACAGTCCTCCTTCCTCCAGACCAAGAGCTGTTTGCATAAGGCTGTCTGTCAGTCAGTCCCTCCTAGCCATCAAAGCCCTTCCCTCTCCCCAGCAGGGCTCCTTTCTACACTGCCAGCCCTACAGCTCTCAGCTGTCCCATCACTACCACAAGACCTCCATGCCACTGCCGCCTTGATCCACACAAATAAACAAACGCCTGCCCGCTGCTGTGGCCTTCACCACAGACCACCACCACTATGTCTTTCCCATTAGCTCTGGAGCTCATTCCTGAGTGCACTAGGGCACATTTGTCAACCAGGATCAGCTGACAGAAGCTGCTAAAAAGCCACAGCAGCCTGAGCCCTTCCCTGACCCCCAGGTCGACTTACCAACGCAGTCACAGGTAGGGAATTCGGCCTGTGCCCTCTTGGCGGGTGTGTCCAACAGACTCTTGGTGGGTGTGTCCAGGTACTTCAGTGGCGACTCCAAGAAGCCACTGAGTGTGGGTGTGAGTGGGTTCTCAGCCTTGGTGGGGGTGGCCTCCTGGCCCCCCTCCTCGGAATGGAAGCAAGTAGTGGAGAGCACAGTCACGGCCCCTGAAGACTCGATCTTGATTTGCTTGGGGGATCGGGTAGTGAACGGGCTCTCGGGGGGTGGGAGACATGTTGGCTGGCTCTCGGGGTCCTGAATGGGCACAGACGGGGGGCCAGGAAGCCCAAAGCTATCCCCAAATTCAGCCTCAAACTGCCGGATGAGCTCCTCCAGCTTGTCGTCGGCAGGGGGGAGAGGGTCGGCAGCACCCTGTGGCAGGGCGACCATGGGGCTGGGGGACCTCATTTCCTGAGTAGGGGGCAGCAGGCTGTCCCCAGAGGGACTAGGTGCAAATAGCGCAAGAGAAGGTTCTGGGGGCAGGGGCACAGAAGAGCCCTGTGGGGCAGGGAGGGAGGCAGCTAGAGGTGCCTGTGCTTCATCAGAGATGGGGGGCCTCAACCCCTCCAGGACGATCTGCCGCATGGGCAGAAAGAGGGGCTGTGTCTCCCGACTCCGAGACTTCTTGATCTGAATGGGCTTCCGGACACTAGGCTTGAGCCCCAGTGTGGCTTTCTCAGTGCCCACGGGGCCTCCAGCCGGCACCAAGGGCTTCTTCTTCTTCTCCTTGGGTGGTCTATCTGGAGGCCTCGGGGCAGGGGAGCTGGGTGGTGCCCACCAACCGGCTGCAGATGCTGGGGGCTCTGAGGGCGGTGGGAAGGAGGCATCGTGGGCCTGCTCCAGGAAGAGGCTGCGCTTATGGTGCAGGTGCTGCTGCAGTGCGGTCTGCGCCTTCTGGTGGGTGCTAGGCTCGGGGGTGGGTGTGGGAGCCTCCCTCTGCAGGACAGGGGAGGGTGGGGGGGCAGGGGAGGAAGAGGGAGCCTCAACCTTGACCTTGGGCTTTGAGGGCAGGGCCTCAGGCCGTTTGAATACTGACTGGATATAATCATTGGCACTGCCCAACAGCTGCTCCAGCTCAGCCATGGGGTCAGGGCTTGGCCGGGGCATAGGCCAGGAGCCCCGGGGAGCTGCTGATGGGGTGTCAGTACCCCAGGTCTCAGGAAACTCTGTTCGAGGAGTTGCTGGCGGGAAAGCAGGGCTCTCGGGAGCAAAGGATGGATGCTCTTCGGGAGGGACCACTGGCCAGGAGGGAGCCCGGAGGTAGGACTGGGATGTTCTAAAAGAGGCAGCCGGAGGGGATAGGGACTCGGGAAGAGGGCACGAGGCCTGGGAGGTGGAGTGAGAAGGCTGAGGGAGGGCAGAGGAGAGCTGGGTGAGGGCCTCAATGGCGATGGCGGTCTGAAGACTGATGTTCTTTTCCTTGGCGATACTCAGGGCACTCTGGGACAGGGGCAGGCCCTCTGGGGGAGGGACCTGGGGGACTTCGGGACTGGGTGTCGGGAGGCCAGCCTCGGAAGGAGGGAGTGGCACTGGGAGCCTGGGTCGCTCATGCCTTCCCTCCACCACCACGGACTTGATCTTCCCCTCCAGCCACTCGAGGTAGTCAGGGCACTCCGGGCCATCGCAGTTGCAGTTGGGAGGTTTCATGCCATGTCGCGCCAGGGCCAGGGCTGTCTGCAATGTGTCAAGGTCTTCGCTGCCTGCAGAGCAGCCCTCAGGCCCTGGCCGGGGTCCCCTGCCGTTGTTCCCAGCCTCACGACTCATCTCACGGTTGAAGGTTTCATAGAGCCGGGTGCTAAGGGCTCCATAAGAAGACACAGCTTCAGCCACGGCCGAAAAGGCCACCAGATCATGGGCATCTTCCAGGCGAGCAGAGTGAGCTGGGCCTGGGGCACCGTCCCAGCTGGACTTCTGGTCTACTCGCCAAGGACCCCCAGCCCCCAGAAGGCTGGGTCCAGTGGGTTCTCTAGCACCATTGACTGGCGCCCCGGAGGCGCTTAGTTGCAGTGAGTCCCCATGGAACACTGGCCCTGAGTCCATCTGACCTGGAACAGGTCCATCAACCGGGCTGAGCTCTGAACCTGTCTGGAGAAAGAGGAAAAGGAACAAAGATGAGCCATGGCATTTGAAAAGGATCGTCCTACAGCTTTCTATCACTCAGGCACACCCCTCCACTCTGCATTGGATACAGCTTCCTGGCCCTCAGATCCTCCTCTGGGTCTGATTTCCCAGCAGAAGGAAGACCTTTGAGAGAGCCTCTTGTAGAATTCTGAATGCAGCTCTGACCTTTGTGTGTGTGTGTGTGTGTGTGTGTGTGTGTGTGTGTGTGTGTGTGTGTGTAAGAGAGAGAGAGAGAGAGAGAGAGAGAGAGAGAGAGAGAGAGAGAGAGAGAGAGAGAGAGAGAGAGAGAGAGAGAGAGCTCTCTGATCTTCTTAATGCCCCAGATCAATCTCCCTGGCAAGGTAGCCATCTCAAAGCCAAATGTTTATTAAAGTCATGCAAAAGTAGACGTTACTTGACAATGACCAAAAGGACATGAGTATGCTGTGAAGTTTGTATTTTGCCTGGAAAGGGAAGAAAGTAAAATATATGCCTATCCCTGTGTAGGAGAACTAAGGCATCGAGAAACTGGAAGGATAGCCCTTCCTTTCTCACTTCACTTGCTTCAAACTGGATACTCTCCAGTTTCAGCCATAGTGACAAATAGCATGATTTTTTGCCTTTCTTACAATTACATAATATTCCACTATGTGTGTATACACAGTATATACATACATATGTGTGTGGGGATATACGTATATACATATGTGTGGACACACACATACATATACTAGATGTGGCTTAATTAACATAAATTACAGCACTGGTATTAATGTCTTTTTGTTTTGATTTTGATTTTGGGTCAAACCCAATGGCACTCCAGGGTTATTCCTGGCTCTGTGCTCAGAAATCATTCCTGGCAGGCTCAAAAGAAAATATGGGATGTCAGGGATCGAACCTGGGTTAGTCTCAGGTTAGCCATGTGCAAGGTAAATCTCCTACCTGCTGTGCTATCGCTCTAGCCCGTTACTGTCTTTAATCCTTTGCCAAGCTGACCATGCCAGTGAGAAGAAAGAAGAGCTAGATCTCCCCCCGCAAGCCTAAGAACTACCAACACAGCTGAGGGGAAGGTCGAGGGGTGCACAAGTGTCAAGTGGTCAGGAGAGTCCAGCCCAACAAGTTAAAAGCCAATACAGCAATGCAAAACTGGAATTGAGAAAGTTCATCCTACCAGAAAGGAATTATCTTCCTTAAAAGTAAAACAAAAATGGGGCCGAAGAAATAGCACAGTGGTAAGGCATTTGCCTTGCATAGAGAAGGACGGTGGTTCAAATCCTGGCATCCCATATGGTCCCCCAAACCTGCCAGGGGGATTTCTGAGCGTAGAGCCAGGAGTAACCCCTGAGTGCTGCTGGGTGTGGACCCCCCACACACACACAAAAAAAGTAAAATGAAAAATATAGAAAAAGGTCCAGAGGTGATAGCAATAGAACCACACATGCCTTGCAAGTATGAGGCCTCAGGTTTGATTCCTGCTACCACAAAAATAAATTAATTGCAAGCACAGAAGGACTGGCCTAAAAGATAGTACAATGGAAAGGGTGCTTGCCATGCATACATTTGATCCAAGTTTGATCCCCAGCGCTAAATATGGTTCTCCTCATGCTCCTCCAAGAATGGTTTTAAAACACCAAGTCAGGAGTAATACCTCAGCACTACCAAGTCTGGCCCCCAAACAACAACAACAACAACACACACACACAAAGTATGGAAAAAAAAATATATATATATATATATTTGGTTTTTGGGCCACACCCGGCGATGCTCAGGGGTTACTCCTGGCTGTCTGCTCAGAAATAGCTCCTGGCAGGCACGGGGGACCATATGGGACACCAGGATTCGAACCAACCACCTTTGGTCCTGGATAGGCTGCTTGCAAGGCAAACGCCGCTGTGCTATCTCTCCGGGCCCGGAAAATATTTTTTACAATATTTTGAATACACTGTGAAAGTCATCAATGAATACCACAACTAGCATGAGTTAATGAGGCACAAATGGACACATGCACAGGCAGGAATACAAAATAACACATATCTCAAAATGTTGCCTCAAAAATTATGATTGTAACTCTACAGTGGAGGGGTCTAGTGGACATTCCACTCACTTAGCTATAAACAAAGTTGTCCTCATCATCAATATCAATCCGGACAAATCATCATGTGTCTCTTGATATACAGTAATACACCATGAACAACATGATGTCACTCACTCAAGCTTCAGCCAAAACCACAAAGCCTGGATCTCATCTCATGAGGAAATATCAGATAAACCCAAACAAAAGGGCTAGAAAGTTCATGGATTGTTCTCTACAAAAGTCTCAAAATCAGTGGTCATGGTGACACTTGCATGTGGCTGACCCATGTTTGATCCCCAGCACCACCTAAAGTCTCCCAGCACCATCAGGAATGAACCCTGAGCACAGAATCAAGAGTTAGCCCTGAGCACTCCTGCTTGTGATCTAAAACCAACAAAAACTTTCAAAGGCGAGAAAGATCTTCCACAGATTATTAGAAACTAAAGGCAGGACAGCAAAACACCCATCACAGGTCAGATCTCAGAAAGGAGAAAAAGACTGATAAAGTATATCACTAGTGAAATGTGAATATCAACAATGAAAAGATGATGTGTCACATATCAATTTTCTCAACTTGGGTCATAACATGTGCTATGTATGTCCCTGTCATAGTAAATTCTTCTCTACACTAACTGCACTCTCCATTCTTTTGGCAAGGTTCCTACCATGAACTGAACTTCCTAATCCTCATCTCTATTAGGATACAGTATTTTCAACTTAACCTGTGTATAAAAAAAAAACACAGAATAAAAAAAGATAAATAAGGCAAAATGTAAATAATGTGGGATGGATATGTTCCAGGTACTATTTCTGCAACAGTGACTAACTGAGGTTCTGCCTCATCCCTTCCACTGCCCAATCCCGCCACGAAGGACCTTCACTTTTCTAAGTTGCGCACATGCCATTCGCCTTCCCTGGAATGACCTTCCCAGACCCTTCAAGAGGCTGCTCTGGCTTGTCCTTCAGGCAGCAGCTTGGCGGTACCTCCTCCCCGACCTAGTTGGCAGAACTGCCCATGGCTCCTTCCCCTGGTTCCCACGGCACCTTGTACATGTCTCTATTTGCACTCATCACATGCCATTACTAGTATTTGTTTAAGCAGCTGCTTCCCCCACCAGATGGTGGTTCCTTCAATACAAGGTCCAAATTTTAATGAGTTGGGTGCCTCCTGCCCACAGCTGCCAGGAGAACACAAGACAACCCAGCTAGAGCCCACCCCCATGCTGGCCCTTCCCTGGCCCCCTGACAGAACTGGGAACACTGTTTCTCCTTTCTCCTTGGGGGACCACCAGTACTGCATTTCTGACTCCTGAGAAACTTTCTAGCATGCATGAAACAGTTACAAACGCAGGGCGGTGATCAAATGTTATGCGCAAGAGACTAAAGGTGAGAGATAAGCTAGAAGGAGCAAGAACAAGTAGCATAAACTTATAAAACAGTGCCAGGATCAGGGCATCAGGGGTGAAGGGACGGGGGTGGGGGGGGGGATACTTGGTGTCAGAGTTTCATAAAGACAGATAGATGCCACCTAAACTAAGGTGCCCCCGAAACCGTCAAGAGCAAACAAAAAGAATTTTAAAAGTTATTTTTGGTGTGTGCCTAAGAACAAAGAGCTGACTCAGCCAGTTTCAGGTGGTTGATTTCCTGGGAAGGAAAATGTCTTAGACATTAGGTATGAGGACCAGGAAGCCAGACTGCAGGAGAACTTCTAGAAACTCTATTCCACCTTCAGGACCTGTAGAGCCCATTCTAGGATACTATTCACAGTCAGGGCAGGTAGCCCAGGAGCAAATCACCATCAAAAGGTTCCTCCAGGGGCTGGAGCGATAGTGCAGCAGTAGGGCATTTGCCTTGATGCAGCTGACTCAGGACAAACCTGGATTCAATCCCCGGCATCCCAATTGGTCCCCCAAGCCAGGAGCGATTTCTGAGTTATAGCCAGGTGTAATCCCTGAGAATCACTGGGTGTGGCTCAAAAACAAAAACAAACAAAAAAGGTTACTCCAGGTAAGAAAAGGCGCCAGGCACCACAGTCCACTTAAGATTTCAAAAGAGGAAAATAAAGAAATTGAGGAAGTCAAATCTAGCAAGTCACCATTAAACAGGCCCTAATTAGGGGTCTCAAACTCAATTTACCTGCCAGCTGCAGGAGGCAAAGTAGGGTGATCCTTGAGTGCAAAGTCAGTAGTAAGCCTTGAACATTGGGGGGTGTGACCCAAACAACTAAAACAAAACAAAACAAAAAATAGATTCCTCTAGGGCAGGGCCACAGAATGTTGTACAGAGGGCTGTTTGCAGCCAGCAGGGCCGAGAGTTTGAGACCCCCCCCCACTGCTCTGTAAAATGTGCTCACTGGGCAAGACCCAGAGAGGCACTTGCCTGCCAGGTCAGATTCCAGGGCTTCTGGTCAAACTACACACAACTGTTCTGTTTTGCCTATGGCCAGTAATTTGTTTAACAGCATTAAAAAACTTAAATTCATATATGTTCTGATATTCATGAAGGGCCACAGAGATGGCTGATTTGCTGGTGACTGAGCAGAAGTGTGACCTCAGCTCCCACCAAGACTCACTCCAACTTCACCTCTCTCAAGCACTGCCACCTTCACATGAGTCACCTCTTAGCTCTGCCTTCCTGAAAAAGGGCCAGGTTGAAGGTTATTTATGAACTGCCTAAGTCTATCACTTCCTTTGTGTAACCTACTGGGCCCCTAAAGACCCTTTGGATTTGCAACTCAGGTGTAGATATTCAAGTTCCTCAGGGTCTGCCAGGATCTATATCTGAGGAAAAGCTCTAGAGGACCAGACTGCTAAAGGCTGAATGACCATGCTCCAAGGTACAACCACTGTCCTAGCTGGTTGGAAAGGTCTAGAGTGGTCTGCCCCTGGGCTGCATGCTCAGAATTGTTCTGCAGAGCACAATGATACACTAATCAATAGCAACAGGAAAGGCCTCCATGACTTTCTACACAGGCATGCTGAAAATGAGAGGGATAAAGCTCCATTATGACAAGGCCAAGCACCTAAAGTCAACATGCTAGAGAGAAAGAAATCTAAGGCTAAGTAGGGTGCTGCTATATATGAGACCCAAATCTCATCTGTACAAATTAAAAATGGGAAAAGCACAGAACAGTGCCAGCAATGCTCATAAAGATGTCTTTGGGATCAGAAGAGTTAAAAGACCAACGGCTGGCATGCTCAGAAACTGTGACTTGGCAGCTTCAAGTAGTCATTTATAACCCAAGCTCCCCCGCCCCACCAAACTTATTTACTATGATTCAAAGTGAGAAACATGTTTTACATTCTGATCCTGTATGTGTTATACATGTGTGTTATGTGTCTGTATATGGATAATACACATTGGGTAGACAAAAAACAGTTCCTTTCCCCCATAGTCCATAGTCCATGTACAAATGTCCCCCTGAGCAGAACAAGGCCAGAAGCAGAAGCAGCAATCAAAGTGCTGTGCCAAGGCAGTGCCCACCTGAGTAACAGCCCCCCTTCATGGCTGTCCCCTCTCTAAAGGCACAGAGAAAGGCAATACAGGGAGAGAAAAATTTCTTCTGATGTAAAAAAAACAAAAAACAAAATTCAGGTCTTTGTCCATAGGAAGGTCAGCTGCCAGGAGAAAGAGTAAGACTCAGGACCAGAGTAATAGTACATAGAGTAGGGTGCTTGGCTTACATGCAGCTAACCCAGGTTCAATTCTAGGTAGCCCAGATGGTGCTCTGAGCACTGTCAAATGTGATTCCTGAGTATAGAGCCAGGAGTAAGAACTGAGTAACAACTGGTATGGCCCAACAACAACAACAACAAAAAAAAAAATATGAACTAGACTCTCTTCAGAGGCCCTAAGGAATGGAATTAGAACACAGGTAAAGCTTAGAAGAACTTAATTAACTTACTGCATGAACGCCAATACTTATGAGATACTTCTTAAAAATATATAGAGGGTCAGGGGGAGGGCTCAAAGGACTGAATGCATGCTTTGCCAAGTGGGAAGCCCTGGCATCACCCAAAAACCCAAAACAAAACAAGCAAAAAAAAACCTGGTCCCCCTAACATCCTGGAGGTGTTAAAAAAGGTGACAGAGGCCAGAGTTATAATACAATGAGTAGGGCACTTGTCTTGCACATGGTTGACCCAGTTTGATCTCTGTTACTCCAAGTAGTCCCCTAAGGCCATCAGGAGCAATCCCTGAGTACAGAGCCAGGAGTAAGTCCTGAGCACCACCCGGTGTGGCCCAAAAACAAAACAAACAACAACAACAAAAATGATCGAGCATTTATGTAGCAGGGAGGCAGCCAACTGCTTTCAGGATGCGCCTTCATGTCTGCTGCCCCTCTGACATCTCAGCAGACTCAGCTTGGCTGCCAGCTCTGGAACCTGCTGCAGCTCACTGACTCAGCCTGTCTACACTGGAACAGAAACCCCGAGCTCGCCTCCCCCTTCCCAGCTGTTTTGGCCAGTGTTCTTGCCGGCTCCCAATGTTCCCAACACAAACATCATCCATTATTCCAACACATCCAATCACCAGATTGGAACAATCTTAAAACAAAATGCTCCCTGTTCTGGCTCCGCCTTTGCCTGCCCAATCTGGGTATCTGTGCTTCTGTACACTGTTCAACTGGGCAACCTGACAACCTAAGGGTCTAAAAAGGTAGTCTAAAGTGGCCCCTTAGAGCCACTTTATGTACACCCAAGCCCTCTCAAGCTTCAAGACTGATTCCCAGCAAGCAGAGCCATACTCTTCCTTATATTCCATCCTTTCTACCTTCAAAATTAAAAGTTTGTGGTGCTAGAGCAATAACACAGCAGGTAGAGCGTTTGCCTTATATGTATGCGACTGGCATCCTATTTGGTTGCCCGAGCCTGCCAGAAGTTATTTCTGAGAGCCAGGAGTAACTCCTGAGTGCTGCTGGGGTTGGCCCAAAAATAACAACAAAAATTTAAATAATGGCATCTGGGCCAAAGAGATAGCTTAGCAGGTAGGGCACTTGCCTTGCATGCAGCCAACCTGAGTTTGATCCCCAGCATCCCTTATGGTCCCCCAAGCACTGCTGAGAGTGATTCCTGAGCACGGAGCCAGGAGTAACTCCCGAGCATCGTCACATGTGGCCCAAAACCAAGTAAACAAAAAACATGTATAATTGGCATGTGTGGCAGATAGTACCTACAGAGCCATCACACAGCAGGAGGGTACAAAGTACAGGCCACCAAGTGCAAAATCAAACTCCTAGGTACCCTTTACGCCACTATCCAGATCAGGGTTAATAAAGGCCTAGATGGAAATGATTACAGAGTGACGGGGTGAGAGGTATGGTGATGGAGGTGAGAGACGAAGTGTAGACGGTGAGATAAGGAACATGTACCTTTTTCTGGCAAAGTTGCCCTTTACTAACTATGTCCATTCGCCAGCATAGTCTCTACTGTTTGCTTTGCTTGTTTGAGGGTGACACCTGGCACAGTATTTGGTGGGTTCTTCCGATGGTGTTTGGGTTCCTTTCTAAGATACACCAGAGCGT